>NW_022171529.1:0-15072 GCF_008802855.1 Photinus pyralis | reverse complement strand
CTGATTTGTATGAAGATTGAGAGCCTTCCATTCTAAGATTGAGTCCATAATTTAAAATAAACCAGTATTTTTCTCCTTCTGTTTGAAAGCAACATTGTAAGTTTTTTAAAGCCGCTGTGTATTTGTTAGTGAATAAACTGTTTCGATAGGGCGAAGAAAGAAAATTAGACGAAAAAGAGAAAGCTCAACTGGAAAAGCGTTACGCATTACCAGAACAGCCACACATTTTGGTCCATCCTTCGAGAACTGCCAAGTCCGGTAAATTTGACTGCACCATTATGTCGTTGTCTTTGTTATTGGATTATCGACCAGAAGATACGAAGGAACATTCATTCGAGGTTTCTTTATTCGCAGAATTATTTAATGAGATGTTAATGAGAGATTTCGGCTTTAATATATATAAAGCTTTGTGTGAACTGCCTGAAATGGCAAAGGAGAAAGACGAAAAAAAAAGAAAAGACGATGAAAAAAAAGATGATGATAAGAAGAAGGAGGAAGACAAGAAAAAGGACGAGGATAAGAAAAAAGATGAAAAAGACAAGAAAGAAGATCGTGAAAAAAAGAGTGAAGATCGCAAAGATGATAAAAAGAAGGACGAGGAGCGAAAAAAGGATAAGAAAGAAGAAAAGAAGAATGACAATCTTGATGATTCGGAGGACGAAGAGGATTATGATGAGGATGATTATAAAGATAAAAAGAAAACTGACAAAGACAAAAAGAAGAAGGAACGACCAAAAATGTTCACTAAGGATCGTAATCTTCTTCTGTCATTTGTTTATTTTGACCAAACTCACTGCGGTTACATCTTTGAAAAAGACATGGAAGATCTTTTATTTACTTTGGGGTTAAATTTGTCCAGAGCTCAAGTGCGGAAATTAGTGGCAAAAGTTATATCTAGAGATTCTTTACATTACCGAAAATTGACAGATAAACCAAAGGACGAGGATTTTATTGTTATTGATGATTCTGAGAAAGATGCTAATCTTATGGAGTTGGCTACTGGCAACAAAAAACTGTTGCCAATATTTAAAAGTAACTGCACTGCAACATCCGAGGAGAATTCGTCTAAATCTGCTGCAACTACTGATGGTACTATCGATTCATTTTTAATTCTGATTTAATCGAATTTTTTAGGATTAGTTATCTTTCGTGGTGCATTGGTTGATGTCACTAAATTAATGGCTCAGTTAGAACGAAGTGATAAGGCACGAATTCAAACAGAAGCAAGAATGATGGATTTAAAAAATGAAAATAGTAAAATCACAGAAAAATACAACAAAAGTAGCAGTAACATCCGTAGTTTAAATTCGGAGTTGAAGGAATACAAGGAAAAGTTAAAAACCTCGGAGGAGTCGTTAGTTCGAATAACGGTAAGTGATATATGTAGGTATATCGTGTTAAATAATGTTATGCCTGTAGGCATACTACCAACTATTGCAAGCGACATTGACAGATATTCGAGATAAAATTGATCCTGTTTTAAAGAGTACTATGTATTCAAAAGAAGAATCTTCACGAAAAGACAAAGACACTAACGAGAAGGAAAAGAAACATGAAGAAGGAAAAAGTAGGTGGGAAAAAAATGTAAAAGAAGAGCCAATGGAGTTGGATGCAACTGACGCATCAGAGGATACTAAACCTGCAAAAAGTGACAAATTGACACTATAACAGTCTTAGTCTTAGGTAAAATTCAGCTTTTCATACACATTGTTGTATAATTTCACTTATTTTCTTTTTTAATATAATGTCTTTCATTAATAGTGCACGTGTCAGTACTATTTCATACAAAAAATGGATTTGTTTATAAAATTGTACCTGTTCATGATTAACATTGAAAAGAAACAAATAAAGTATTCCACATGGTGGCGCGTATCTAATTTAGAAGTGTTTGATTGGTGTAACAGGGTATTCTTAGACCAAGGACTATAACAGAGAATGGAAAATTTGACCTATATTCATTTCCACATGTGCGATATTAAGAAAATTGTTGGTTGTTAGTATTGTAGTTCAAATGCGAGATGGGGATTGATATATATATAGGTATGGCATAAATGCATTGTGATCTGTAGTTTGAGCAGTTCTTGCTCACTTCTTCAGTAACCCGCTGTTAGCTGTGGTGGGTGAGACAGCTATTTAAACACCTCACTCAGCCATAGCCACAGAATGTACTAAGTATGTAATGGAACCGAATTATCCCGCTAAAATTCTATTTAAATATTCCCGAATCCGAGCCTGGCGCGATGAAAAAGGTCAAGATTGCGCTTTGTTTCGTTTTCGTGGAACACGTGTTTTTTTCTTCTCTGCTCTACATTGAAATGGGCCATAATTTACAATAAAAGTGTCAAATATTACGCTATGCGAGGAAACTTAATGATCCGTATCGACCCGTCTCGGAGCACGTTCAATTTTCGTCTAGGATTTGTTTAAATAAAAAAAGGGGGAGAATGCGGGAGAAGTATGTGTGCTTTTGTTGAGACCAGAAGTAAATCTTTACGTTGCGAATAGTGAGTGCACCTTCGACAATTACAAAGGTGATGTACTCGTTTTATTTATCTCTACGTCTATTGCATCCCTCTAATAACGATATGATCGTGTCCAATTATTTGCCAATATAACTTTATTCTCGTACCGCATTGATTATTGCCATTTATAACACATTCCAGATACAAATTGCAGTTTTAATTATACTGGGCCTACTGGGTAATTACTGACCGATTTACGTATTTTTGTTTATATTTAGATGCTGTATGTTCCCTTAGGGGCGATACCCAATACAAGTATGCAGAACTACATTTTAATTTATAATTGAATTTATTGCAGCACATTTCGTTTTTGTTTACCTGAATATGTTACTGTGTATTTACAGGGTGCCTTCATCTGGGGGCGAGTGACGTACGTTAGGTGGTTGATTGTTACATATTGCACTTGGCATTGTGAATTAATTACTTGATACCAATGTTTGCCACGACATGTTCCTTTGTATTGTTGTAATGTGATTGTACTAAAATTTATGCTCCTACTATTTATTTGAACCGGGTGATTATGATTCTTAATATTTGGCAGGGTGACTTGTTTCGAATATGTACTGTGCTATATTTGATACCGATATTTAATATCTCGATTTGACGTAGCAGAGGCTGGCTAAAGTTCAGAACTGACATACGCAGAGATATATATTTTATGTACTGTTTTTTTTGTTGTGTCTTTGAAAAGAGCCATCTTGCCGATATTGCTAATCAATTCGTTTAATCGATCCCTGTCATGTAGTGACCGAATATTGGTTTTGTGTCAGTCTTTGTTATGCCAGTGCAAATATGTTGACTGTCAACGCCTACGTAAATTCTGTATAATATTTTGTTTATGATTATGTATGCGTGCGAGTTTGCCGTTGGTTACTCTGTTATTTATGTTATGTCATGATTTGTCTTTTGATCGGTTATTGTCAGTACTCATGGTAGAGAGCCTGGAGTTCGGTAATTTATAACCCGGCATTTTAAGACTAGTGGGTTGGACTGGCCCTAGAGATGTGTGAATGAATGAGTTGGGGTCCCGCTTAGTCGTACATGAGGGCGCTGGCTAGGCCCGGCCTCACTTGCGCAGGGATTCGCTAAAAGCGTGTGGCGTGTTCTCGTTGTGACCTTTTGTTTTGTTAACAATTTGGGGTATCCTTCCTATGTGAAAGGCTCTTCTGAGAGGCCAACTCCTAGCGATTTCATACAATGTTGACATGTCATGACCAGAGCAACTAAAGACTACTCGGTGTGGGATTTGGACTGGCCATCCAATATCCAAACCTATTATATGAATTTATTGTAATGTTTTAATGATTGTTTTTTTGTTATGTGTGTGTAATATTTATTCTTTAGGAATTCCAGTGGAGCCTGGGATTCGACATTGTATTGCTGTACTTGACAACATGCATTCATGCCATTACAGATAACTAATTTTGCTATAAAGTTCAATATTAATTTGTTGGCTGGGTTTTTTCTTGGTCAGTTCTTTTTTTCCCAGCCTATTTTTATATTTGTACTCGGTGAACTACCATTTTCTAAATTTAATCTTGCAATGAGAATTATTTGGATTAAATCTCCGTTTTTAAAGCATGTACTTGTTTTATTTGTATTCCTTACTTGATCCTCACTCCGACAGGCAACACATATCTTGTAGCGACTCTTAAAAACACAACGTAGTAAATGGTCCTATTATTCGGTTATTCAGACTGGCCTGGGTACATCACAATTAATTTAAAAAAAAAAATGCACAAAATAACATTCTGACTACTTTCAGGAATGGTTAAAAACTGCGCTGTAAACAATAATGGCTGCAGTTTATTGTATACTAGCTGTCCCGGCGAACTTCGTACCCGCCTTGTCGTAGGTGACCCTACAGACTGAACAAGTTTGGAGTAGTTTCAACGATAACCTACAGTTCACCATCGAAGTGAAAAAGGAGAAGGAGTATGCCCTTTCTCGACACCCTCGTAATAAGGATACAGACAACAACATTAAGTTAGATTGCTATATAAAAAACCAACAGCATCAGGAGGTACATCAATTTCTACTCCAATTCACCCAATCCACCAAAAGAAAAATGTTATTCTGGGCCTAAAAAGAAGAATACAAGCAATATCAGAACCGGAATTCCTCGGGAAAAAATTTGGCTTCTCTCCGGGATGCCTTCGTCAATAATGGTTATCCAAAAAAGTTTGGTCACCTCGCTAGTGTTCAATTCAAATCACACCAACTTTCATCATACCAATGTTTCATCCAACCGATAAAATACATGAAGTTATTTCACATCGACGGCCCTCACCGACAAATTATCACGTGAACTAAGAAGAGACAAACCTTCGCATCGTCCCTGTTTACACCAATTCGACAAGCCAGGGTTTTACTAAGCAGAAGGACAAAGTACCGGATCGTTTGAAATCATATTTAATCTAGCGAATCGACTGTACAGGCTGCAACAATCACTACATAGGGCAGACATCCCAGTACCTATAGAATAGGATCAAACAACATCAAGAGGATACGAGACTGAAAAAAGATTCTACAGCTCTTTGTAAACACCATTCAACTGAAGGCCACAATTTTGATTTCAATAATCCAACGATATTAGACCAAGAACGACACAGAGGCAAACTGCAGTTTCTCGAAATGTACCACATAAAACAATCGACCAACACAGTCAATTACCGGACTGATACAAATAACCTACACTCCATTTATAATTACCTTTTTGCATTAATGAAAGAAGAAAAAGACTAACGGTCAGTTGCACAAAAAAAAGTAATCCAGGATTATTGTTTAATCTGGTATTAACACATTTGATTGGCTTTATATTGCAATAGGCAGCCAATCAAATGTCAAAATTCTTGTTAAAACTCAGATTTGACAAATAATCTGGGTTCTAGGATTTTGAACTCGCTTTCCTGCAACCGGCTGTAAGAAGATTGTCCACAAACCAGGCGGTTTTTAGTTTTTGCTTGCATTTTTTTTGTTGTTTTTTATTTTGTCCCTCTAACGCACCTCACTTCCCCTTTATTCATTTCAATTTTTTTAATTTCCCGCCTTTTGTCAATAGTGCATTTGTGCAGCCAGAGATGGCGTTTCATTCTCTTGTCTCGTCAATTGTCCAAAACTTTTCCTCAAATTTAAATTAGCAATCTGTGCATTTCAAAGACATGATCTGTGTACATCATGTCCTGATATTTTTACGTCTGGGCAAAGAGTAACCATAATAAGAGATACAGCGCAATTGTACAAACGCGTGTTGGCTATAAGAACTCGCCCGCTAGGCCCTCGCGTATAGTGCAACGGAGAGAGCCGCGAAATCGTTCAAAAAATTTTTTCGGAGTAGAAAGAATTGGGACCCACACCATTTTGTTCAGAAATGTTTGAACCTTCAGAATCTCGCTTTACGACATTTTCCCGTGGTCCTGGCAAAAGTTATAGGCCGCTAAAGTTGAAATTTACTCATTTTCGCGCGCGCGACTAGACCACCGAAAGTATTTATTTTCTCAGCAACTAAGCGATATCCATCAATAATTCCTTTTGTAAAATGAAAGTACATTTATAGCAGAATCTAAAGCATTCAATTTACCTACCTTGTTATGCACAGTTTTTAGAAAAATGACCGTCAATTTCCAAAATTCGTGTAGCAGATGAAAAGTGCGCACTTTGAACTCTCATAACTTTTTATTTCACGATATCGATTTCCAATATTTATAGCTCATTCGATGCTCCAAACCATTGTGATTATTTTATTTTCTATAACATTACCGTGAATTTTTCATAATAAAAAAGTTACGGTCATTTAAGTAAAAACCTACCGACCTCGCCGAGTCGAGAGTCGCGAGTGTGACGTAGAGGGAAGAATAGGCAGCAGCGTTCGCGCAACAAGGAGCGATGCGTTATGAGAGTTCAAAGTGCGGACTTTTCATCTGCTACAGGAATTTTGGAAGTTGACGGTCATTTTTCTAAAAACTGTGCATAACAAGGTAGGTAGGTACATTGAATGCTTTAGATTCTGCTATAAATGTACTTTCATTTTACAAAAGGAATTATTGATGTATATCGCTTAGTTGCTGAGAAAATAAATACTTTCGGTGGTCTAGTCGCGCGCGCGAAAATGAGTAAAGTTCAACTTTAGCGACCTATAACTTTTGTCAGGACCACGGGAAAATGTCGTAAAGCGAGATTCTGAAGGTTCAAACATTTCTGAACAAAATGGTGTGGGTCCCAATTCTTTCTACTCCGAAAAAAAACTACCTCAAATAAGCAAGTTAGCGCCGGCTCTCCGCTGCACTATAAGCTGTATGGTGAAGATCACAGGGGATATTGGTCCAGTCGTTGCAAATATAGATCCCGTTCTGATCTACCACCAATTCCCTGAAGAAATAAGTTAAACTGTTCATAGTGCAAAACTGAACTTGTACCTAAGCACTTTGCTTATTAAATTAAATTCTGGTGTCAGATGATAGTTGGATGAAGGATGTCGGTACGGCGATGTAAAGATTAATGAGTTATTGAGAATAGTGTACGGTATTCTGGGTAAACGGAGACGTGGTAATGTTTGTCTCTTGTGAGTCTCTTCTTCTTCCTAAGATTGTACGGTCTTAAAGTATAACGATTCACTAATTTTTTTAACAGTTCTGACTGACTTTCTTGCATGATAAGGAAATTAAAATAATATAAGTTTGAGATCATTTCATGCTGAACCTACACGTTTTTGAATTATTTTGATATGTATCTTAAAAAATAAATTGGCAATTAAACTTTCCGCAAATCCCGTTTTTCCATCAAATTTGCCAAACTGCCATTTTAAAAATGGCTGCCAGAAAAAATGGCTTATATAATTTCTTCAAATAGTGGTTTGTGATTGCCTACCTATAGGGAACCCATGACTTGATAACCAGGAAAATAAAAAATGTTCAGCAACTCTGCGCCTGGGTGATTTGAAATGGATTGACCCTGCAGTAATCTTTAATAAAATAATAAAACAATAGTGTGACATAAATAACATAAATTATAATTTCCAAGTTTAATTTACTCTATCAGTAGACAAATACTTCACAGTTCACATCCACGAATCTTCAACACCACTTACAGAGTATAGCTAATACCGGGTGATTCATTAGAAGTGATGATCGCTTGAATTTCGCGCGTAAGGTTTTAGTATTTTTTGCATTATTAGATTGACGGTTTGAATTTCGTTAGTAATTTTTTTCTGTCATGACTGTCATTAAGAAACCAGTGTCGCCGTTAATTGTTGTGTGCCATTTGCGGTTTATTACTTTTTCCATTTTGAACAATTTTTAGAGTTGATGCACTAAAATATGTAAGAAACGCGACTGTGTCTAGTGTTAGTTTATAATTTGTGGTAAAACAGAAGCAGTATTTGTAGATTATAAATAACTAAACTATTTACTGAAAGCATCACGATTCATGATACACCACTGCAATTAAATAAAAGATCATCAGTTAGTACCAACTTCATAATTTTTTTGATTTGCGGGAAATTCAAATTGTCCTCACTTCTAATGAATCACCCGGTATAAGATACCAAAGCCAAGTTGCAAGGCTAGATGGAACTTGTTAGATTGTCGTCATGCAAGAGAGGCCTTCAGAAGAGCACCGATCTTGGACACAGATATCAAGAATAAACTTGCGACCACTTGTGGGCATACTCTCTCGGCACTATAAACTAAACAAGCATACATGCACAGCATGGGTATAGAAAAAAATGATTTAAGACTATATTAGACTAGCTCATTTTACATAAATTTGCACTGACACTGACATAAAATCATAGGCCAACGAAACAGTGTTGTCAAATTTCATACAATTTAGCCTGGTAATTATAGGAAGCCGTGTGGCGCTATATGCATCAAGTGTATTTATTAAACGTAGGTAATTCATACATATTATATGGTACATTGTACTACATATAGTATTAATTTAAGGGCATAAAATATGGTTAGATATTAACAAAGTCTATCCTCCTACAAGTCTTTGGTATTAACAAAGTTAATATGTAATATCATTGCGTAACGGGCGATCATAAATGAGTTGCTGTCGAGTCGCCTTTGGAAGTTCAAGTTAAATACGATTTTCCATGTAAACAAAAATTTCAAAGGCGACTCGACAGCAACTCATTTTTGATCGCATAGTATATATACCTACAAACAAGTGTAATATGAACTAATTCGGTCTTTTAAACGGTGGTCCTTGTCGGCTAGGCACGGTCTATAAACTTGCTTTAGTTTTTCGAACCAAGCAATCTCCAAGATCAACTTCTTTTCCATTTGTTTTTTCCCTTACGCCAACTTTCTCGATACACTCTGGTACAATTTTTTTTGCCGTCTTCTCCTTGTCTTCGCGGCTGGGTTGCGGTACTTTATAGAATGCGAATACTTCATCTCGAACCCAATCAACGAGCTTTAAGTCGTTAACTTTGCCATCTTTATCTGTCATCCCTTTCTCGAACATCCAGCAAACCATGTAGGTCCTAATTACTGGATCGTTGAGATTTTTAACGAAGTATTCTTCAGTGAACCATGAATAGAATGTTTTCTCACTGATGTTAAGTTTGCTCATGCATATCTCATCAGCGGAATCTTTTATATCGCTTCCCTAAAATGTTTCATAATGATCACTGAAAACATCAGTGCAAATAAAATAAAACTCTGAATATAAAACAATTCAAACGACATCATTTTTTACTGCGCTTTCACAAAAAAGAAACAAATTCAATTACAATTTTGGTTTTTATGTTCCGGAAAAGACAAACGGCAAGTGGCAAGTAATGTCATTTGCGCGTTTTTTTGCATTAAAAGTTTTATACACGGCGTCTCAAGTAGAAGACTGTATATGTATTGTGATATATGAAATTCTACGATACATTCTGAATACTTTTAGTAGGTATTCGTATACATATATAGGTAGGTGCGCCCTAGGGTACGCGCCTAAGTCGACGGTTTTGGTAATTGAGGCATACCACAGGACTTATGCGTCCACAGGTGCGATTGAAAATGTCCTGAAGCGGAACCAATTGTATATGTATAAGGAGTAATGTTATAGTATCATCATCTTGCCAGATTTCAAAAACAGTTTGAATGAATACGACATCAGGCCGCGGTCAGAACATTTTTAATGGTAATTTTTCGTTATAAAAAAGCATCACTTACCCTTGCTGCGTATACGGTTGATGCAAGAAATAAGATTACAGCTTGAAGTTTCATCGTTGTCTTCCACATGAAATCTATAATTATGCGCTCGGTACGTATCCTTTATATCCCTGTACGTATCACATAATCAATTTATCTGTACAGATAAAAAGTATTTTTGCGAACAAATACGACGTACCTTGCACGTGCCTACTTAAAAATTTTCACAACAAAGCTATTGATTGAGCTGGCTACCAAATTTTCAACTGATATTTGTTGCAATCGCGCCTAGATAGTTTTAATCGCCCAGATTATTTGGCCTTCTCAATGCTGTGAAATTATATGTTTTGTCAAAATAATCAAATCGCGTAATTGCTTACCTTCGATGGTCAAACGCTGTAGTCTAAACATTATTATACTATACCTGATGCCAATGTATAGAAACTAGGCTTTTCTGCCGCACCTTTGTTTTGGTCAAGTCATTTAGGTATTCATTAATTTTGTCGCGGAAACTGCATTGCCTTGATGCTGATGCACAATAACTAACTTATGAATTTCTTCCGTCGGGGTCAATTCTTGGGAAATTTTATTGAAAACGCAGCAAAATATACTATACACAGACACAATATACTAATTTGCGTACCTATGAAAAATGTACCATCATCGTCCGAACATGTGCGTGGACGCATTTTTCAAAAAATAAAACGCGTTATTACATAGTTCCGTTTGTCCCGATTCGTCCGTCCATCCTTGTGAGTGATTATTTTATGTTGAATTTCACATGATTGGAATAGATTTTGTAAAAAATTTTTGCGAAAGGATCATCACTTTGTAGCGGAGAGCAGGGGCGGCTCTCTATAAAGAGCCAAGGAGCCATGGCACCACCTCAAGGAACCTGCTAATTATCAATTCTTAAAATATAATTAACTATTATTAATTGTGCTCACTAGAGTACATAATTGTGTTTTAAAACTTAGAACAAAAAAAGTAAATGATTTGATAAATTTGGTACCAAGAAGAATTCATTTGTTTATCCGTGGACTTCGAATACGGTCGAGCGTGCCAAGCTGAAACTGGCTCGTATTTTCCTATAAGTGTGGACTTCCGCGGGGAGTAGAGGGGTGGGAGGAGCGAAACCGAAGTAGCGTTTTATACGTACAACTTGAGCCATCAGAAGTTTGGCTCATAAGCACAATTGTATAATGTGTACGGTATTGTCGGTGTTACTATACTTTGCGCCGTTTTCCTTGTTTCAGTCTTGATAAGTCAAACAATTTTTTTTACTTCTGTGTAAGATTACACTTCCCGGATTAATTGTTATTGTTACGTAAAATACACAAATTAAAAAATCATTTAAATAAATCTTTTTCCATGCATTCTCTGGAAGATAGATTTTAAATAAAGCAATTAAGCAGGCCGTTACCGGACTTAAATATTGTTAGAAAACGAAATGTGTCTGAATCTTCTTTAAGAGGACACGACAATAGCAATAAATCCGAAAATAAAGGAGTAGGTATTCAGAGAATTAATAAATTTCAGTACTTGTTTAGATAAAGATTTGAAGTAGTAATATATAGCCGCTACGAAATCTCACTAGATGAAAATCCCTAGAAAAGTCACTAGAATTGAGTGGTTCTGAACTGCGGTAGCGAGGTTTGCGCCTGTGCTAACGTCAAGGTCAAGGGGGTCGAGGTTTGCGCCTGTGCTAAGGTCAAGGGGGTCGAGGTTTGCGCTCGAGATAAAGTATCGGAGGTTTGCGTCCGAGCTAAAGTAATTTGGTTTGCGCCTGAGGGGTCTTGTCGATGGTAGTGTACGGCCGATTCTAAATCACACTATATTCTAAATATGACTGGTGGTGGGGATTGGCGCTTATATAAGCCTCTATATGGTCGTTACAAGGTATACATGTATTAAAGATGTCGTGGATGGCATATGCTGAGGAATCATGGACCAAATCTGTCGATTTTGTGACGGCCGTGAGACGCCTTAAGCAGCATTTTTCTGCATTAGCATTTGATGCAGAGCACGAGGCGATATATGGACGCGGTGAATACAGCCCAGAGGAGTGCCAAGCTATTGCAGCCAAGTATGAGTTAGGAGAGGCAATATGTGACAGTTACTTAAGTTATAAAATATGTGACGAGTGCATTATCCGGAAACTAAGGGATGCAAAGTTGGAGCAGTTTAGTGAACAGTTGCAAGCGTGGAAGGATGAATCTTCAGAATCCGGTGAAGAGTGTTAAATTCAATGAATTCAATAATAGAGCATATGTAATGGTGACGTGGCATTTTGCTTATTGGGCAGCAAGGAAAGGTCCATGGGAAACTGTAGCAGTCGATAGAGTTCGATTCCGACGTAGAATCGAGCAATATCATGCAATAATTTCTCCAGTATTACAAGCGGATCATCGTTCGGCAGTGTATCGCGGTAGATTTCAAGGTCACGAGTTGGAAATATAAGGGTGAGAGGTAGCGATGGTTTCAATCAGTCCAGTGGTGTTATTGAAACAGTTAAAATGGATCTTAACGCACTAAACAACAGTACATTCTGTAAAGTATTCAAAAATGTCAAGGACTTGGAAGTGGGGGAGAAGTTTAGAATTGTGAATGCCGACACCATGAATACAAAATATGGTGATCGAATAGTATTGGAAACTGAAAATTTTAAATGTGTGCTGCCATTACGATTCTATGAATACTTCAAGGAAGGCGATCGCCTGAACGTCCTCAAAGAGTCCTTGAAGACTAGCGATGTATTCTTCGAAAGCGCCGGAACAGCGGGAAAAACTACCAATTTAAAATTTATGTAAACAATAGATTAGTGTTGTTGTTGTTGTTGTTGTTGTTGTTGTTGTTGTTGTGGTAAAATAAAACATAATATTATAGATAATTGTCTTTTCATTTCGAAATAAAATGAATGCCCCATGAAAAATATACTTCAGTTGTGGGGTGATCGTCGTTGTGTACTTCGCTCTCTCATGAATACACTAAAGAAACTATCATCCATGGCGACGAAAAATAGCTGTAATAGTAACTATTTCACGTGCTCGTGTTGGTGTTGTAATGATAATGGATATGGATCAACGCCACCATCATCTCCTCAAGTTGAAAATATGCATAGCAAAGCGATTGAGGAACGTTTAATAGATTGTACCTCTTACGCCCTCTTCGACAGCTTAGATAATTCCAAATACATCGAAATCGGTTACAGTACACACCTTAACCTTGAACCAATCCTTCGCATCGCATGCGGCAGTGTTATGCTCATGAAAAGAGAAGATTGGGTGACACTTTTAAAATGGCAAACATATCTCGAAATGAAGTTTTTCCGATCACAAGAGATCGAAAGATGGATAGATTGGTCGAATGTGAACGAAGAGAAAGATGTCGAACGAGATCAAAGTTCGGATACACTTAATAGTAATATCACCATCTACTATACGTGGGAGTCAGTGAAGGGGGCTACTGAAAAAATGTTGAAGAGTGTAAGAATACAATGTGGCAACAGCAGCTCTCAATATTGCACGATGGAAAAGAACGATATTGAAGAACTGTTTAATTTGAAAGATATAATCAACTATCGATTTGATTTACTGGAATCATACGCTCTGTCCTGTTTCTATCAAGATTTTATCGAACAGGTGATTAGCTACCGTCACTTTCGTAAAATGGAGTTTGGTGACGAGGAGGAAGAGGACGATGACGACTTCATCTATCGCGATATTGAAGATGTGCTAAACTATAAGAATAATGTAAATTCTCACAATACAGTGTGCATGATGGAAATACTACACTATAGACCTACTTATTTAATGTATCATATATATCAACCTCCTCAATAAACGGTTACTGCAGTTGAGCATTTTCATTGTGCCTAGATTTCCCTATAAATATGCCACCGCATTGTATAATGCCAATAATGTTGAATCGGAAGCGGAAGTGTGCGGATGGGAGGGGCTTGGTTAATACTCTCATAAACAAACTTCCAGTTGAACTACATCTTCCCGGATATCAATACTGCGGTCCTGGTACTAAACTAGACAAAAGACTAAAGCGAGGTGATCCCGGCATAACCCACTAGACGCTCAGTGCAAAGAGCACGATATTAGCTATAGGGATAACCAAGACTTGGAAGGTCGACATCGAGCAGATCGAGTTCTAGAGCGGAAAGCTTGGGAACGGTTAAAAGCTTCTAACGCCAAGTTAGGGGAACGAGCAGCGGCTCTTACAGTGGGCGCCATCATGAAGGTAAAACGAAAGTTGGGGATGGGAGTGAAGAAAAAGAAGAAGAAGAGTAGTTTATTGAACTTGCGCAGGACGATTGCTAAGAAAATGAGGAAAAGCGGCAATACCACGGATATGATAAAGTCAGCTGTTACCGCAGCAAATATGGCCATAAAAAGTTTAGGTGGTAGAAAAAATGTAAGCGTACCTAGAGTTATTCCCATACCAAAACAGGGTGGGTTTTTACCATTTTTGATACCCCTTTTCGCCGGTTTATCGGCAGTGGGAGCTTTAGCCGGCGGCGCGGCAGGCATTGCTAAAGCAGTTAATGCATCTCGTGACGCACGTAAAATGCAAGATGAAACTTCACGCCATAATCGCACGATGGAATCGATCGCTATAGGAAATAAAAGTGGCGGTGCGCTGTATTTGAAACCTTACAAATCGGGAGGCAGTTTGGCGTTGCATTTTAAAAAAAAAAAAACTTCAAAAAATTGCCAAAGCGGCCGTTAACAGATGTAGATCTACGTAAGCACGCAAAAGGGTGTGTACCATACTTTAGGGACGTGTTTATGCGAGATAATATGCCTATATCGCCATGGAAAAATGAATCCGGGGTTATTAATTTAGATAGTCAAAGGGGGCGTGGCACTCATTGGGTCTCGTACAAAAAACGTAGTAGACGAGTTTGGTACTATGATAGTTTCGGTAATATTCCACCACCACGAGAAGTGATCGAGTATTTCCGCGACTGTAAAATCTATTATAATTACGGACAAGAGCAACAATTTGGTACAACGAATTGCGGCCATCTGTGCTTAAAATTTCTGTATAAATAACACGAACACTGACTAAGCGAGCAGTAGCGGTAATCATGTCGACGACGTTCAGCATAGAGGGCGTTGGAAATACGGCGAGTCACGATTTCTATCCACCCATTGAACTTCCTTCGGGGAAAATGTACGTTATCGGGATGGTGGGGTTTTATGGCTGTAACAGCATAAGAAACATTCACGAGGGAAACGATAAGTTTTACTATAAAACTGATTCAAATAGCTCAATAGACTCCAAGGCAATAATAACAATTAATAATAACAATTCCGCATGGTGCTTACGAGTGGAAGCGAGTATATAAAAGCTCACATTCCTACAAGTCGCTTTAGTCTACGTGCAAATAACAA
>NW_022171528.1:0-1771 GCF_008802855.1 Photinus pyralis | reverse complement strand
TAAGAAATGCTCTTTTGGGATTAGCGCAACGTTTATTAATATGCGATAGGGGTCATATTTTACATACGTTGCTTTTATTACTTGCACGATGTGACGATAATCCTCAGACTGATAAATGATGGAACGAATAAAGCGGCGTTTTTTTTTCTCTCCCTTTTTTGTCGAGTAAGCTCCTGTAACAAAACGCCCTGTTTCAAAGATTGATTTGTGGCCTTTCAGGATGTACCGCGGGGATTATTTCGCTAAATAGAAAATGATCATTGTTTGAAATGTTGAAATGAAGAATTCGGTCCGGCATTAAAAATTCAAACCTGCCGGATTTTTACCACTCGCACATTAGTAAGGGTGGTATTGCAATGACCACACACTTTTTTTTACGGAAATACACGTTTTGAAGCATCAGGAATCCGAATCAAATCTCGATAATGTCTGTCTGTCTGTCTGTACTCTCATTTCCGGCTGAACCGATTGGAACCATTAAGGGCAGAATCGCGCATGCGCAGATGTGCGGTTGGTATCTGTGCTAGCCACGCGTAGACGAATTGATTCGTTTGAATGAAGTTTCTCAGTTTAAGTTCTTTAAAACCCTCAGGTCGTCCTGATGACAGTTTTAAGTTTCTCCATGATCCAATAACTACGTCAAACGTTATATCCTATTTAAATAATACTAGACATATAGCCTTGTTGCCATAGTGGACTGGAAAACCTATTTTCGCATAAACAACTCCTCGCATAATAGACTCCTGATACAAAAGACTAAACGACAGTAAAGTATCTTGAACTTAGAGAAAGACCTCATGAGTTATGTTCTTCTGGTAGCCAGATACCTACTAAGTAAATTGGTTGGCAAAACAACTCCTCGAACAAATATACTCTCCTAATACAACAGTTTAAACGAAATTAAAGTGTCGGAAGAATATAGAAAATTTAACTAAAATTGTCACATTCATAAAATCTTGAAAATTACAATTTTCTTTTTTCTCCCAAATTACAGGCAGGTGTCTGATAGAAAAACCAGAAACATTAAGAAAAATCGTGTAATTTTCTATTGATTCTACTTGGAAATATTTTCAAAAAGGTTTTTCTCTTGAGACTGGGAAAACCTTCCCAAGTGTCGATTGAGTCACAATAGTTCAACGTTCATCAGGTGTTTGACAAGAAACTGGATTGGACAATTTTTGAATTTTAAGCTATAAAATTTCTGTATTCAGTCAGTTAACTGAACTGCGGTTGAACTATTCTAGACAATTCAAGATAGAATTAGTTTACTGAAACTTGCCTTCTCAAATTCCAAGGAAGATTTCGAAAAAAATTTTAGGAAGATTTTTGAAACGTTTTCTATAGGAAGGATTCCTACAGTGAATTTCAAAACATTCTTTTTTAAGAATATTTTCAAGCATATTTTCAAAAAAGTATGTAATGTGCCCATTTTCTAGGAAAAGCTCCAAGGTTTTTAAAATGTTTAGAAAGATTGTAAATAAATGCCGCATTGCATCTTTTTAGGTAAGCGAATTTTCTGCTACAACTGTAAGTATAATTTTCTTCCTTCCCCAACAACGTTCGCCTCAAAAAAAGCTCACCTTTGGAATATACCTCACATTCTAGTCGTGGAAAATTAGTTCACGAAAACTTAAATTTTATTTTATTTTATTTTATTTTATTTTTGCCTTTATTTTTGAGTAGGCGAGGTTTCAGGCAAGGCTGCTCTACCTACCCATCCCGCTATACTTTTACAAACATCCATGCCCGAACCAGGGACCCTTGGTATCGC
>NW_022171527.1:0-490 GCF_008802855.1 Photinus pyralis | reverse complement strand
CATTACAAGCATAATTTATTCACAAAACTATACAGGTCATTGCTACCATTGATACCATAGTTGAATGTCTATAGTGCCTCTTGATCCGGCAGCGTTGAAAACCCCTGTGTCTCTCGTCACAACTGGATGACTACACAAAAACAAAATGAGAAAGTCAAGAAAAAGGTTAAGTTTGAGATAGGAGATTTAGTTATTTTAAGAAAATTGAGGTTGGCTGATGGCCCGAAACAGATTAGTGCAAAATTATTGTTACCTTACGAGGGTCCTTACGTGATAAATAGGGGGTTTGGGGATAGTTACGAATTGAGGTTCAGGGAGTCAGATAGGATTAGGGGTAGATTTCATGTGAACATGTTGTACCGTTATGATGAGACCTCTGAGGAGGTGGGTTGAGATTGTTTAATGTTATTTTTTTTGTATTTATGTTATGTGTGGGATTTTTATTGAGAAGCCCTGGATTAATTTAGAAAAGGGGGGAGGAAAAGAAAAG
>NW_022171526.1:0-637 GCF_008802855.1 Photinus pyralis | reverse complement strand
CATTTGAACCTCGACGACAATACATTTGTACATTGTAGTAAGTAGTTGATTGTAGCGACATAAAAAGTGCATGCAAACGATAATGCGAAACTAAAATCACTTTATGTGTACCTACACTACACAGATAGTCGTGCTTCGTTAAAATGATAGTGCACGCATTGATTGTGTGTATACATTGTGAAAATGTTAATAAAATCTTATGTGCTGTAGTATGGGTAATCACTTTTGGAATGGTGTCTGTGTCCTTTTAAGAAAAATCAAACGACCCCGACAAGTGGAATTTTGACGAATCCGGTAAGTACAAACTTACTGCGAGGATAGGTAATTAAACACGTGAATGTTCTGAGAGCATCTACCGAGTGTTTTTTTTGTGTTCTGGCAAAGTTGGATGAACCCTTCAATTTATATACTGCGCGATAGTCAGCCCGTGTGGCGCAGTTCAGTTAAAGCTGGACTATGGTACTAAGGGCCGGTTGTATAAAGTGTAGTTGACTAAAGGTTGAAATTGAACCGGCGGTTGAGTGAAAAATTCTGTTGCATGACCGACGATTTAGCTCTAACTGACAGTTGAACTGTCAGTTGGCTCAAACGGCACTCGAAGTACGGATTAGCGAATTCAACCGTCAGTTTATGTTTG
>NW_022171525.1:0-49461 GCF_008802855.1 Photinus pyralis | reverse complement strand
TTCCTAAAAGTTGTCTGCGGCGGTTAAATGCGAATTCTCTAACCTACTGCAGAAGTTGATAAAGATTGTAGTATTTCAGTTAACTGTTATGAAAACTTTCAGGACTTCAGGATAATTTGTTACAATTAAAATGTCACCTTAATTTCCTCATTAAATCATACTTATGGATTTCTATAGTGCCCTTTGCTTTCCCCGCTGGGAGCATTGCTCTATGACAATTTATTCAAACATAAGACACAAAAAGAACAAATTTATCAAGCTCGTTCAAGCTACCGTTTGATGTCATGCCCAATTCGGAAAGTTCATAACAAAGCATAATTGTCGATTATTATTGTTGAAATACCTTGTTGAGTGAGGACATTCATATCTGTGTACAACATTTTATCGCTGTTAGAGCAGTCCTCTGTACACGTACTCGAGATCACCTTAAATTAAACGTGTCAATTTTTCCTTCAAAGTCCTTCAAATTGAAGGTTCCAATTTTCCAAAATAGTTATTTACATAAAAGTCAGGAAAATGATACATTATTGGCATAGAAATATTATATTTAATTTCTGAGTCAAGTAATGTCATTTTACTGATGAGTTTTGTATTAAATTTTACCTGAAATCGTATTTTAATATAAAATTTCAATTTTCATAATAGAACTTTTGATTATTATCAATCTGTCGGTGATGACATGAGTCATTATAGACATTTAGCAATGTCAAAGATACGGCCAGTAAAGTGACAAGCGGCAGAAAATGCAGTTTGCTCTGCCCTCTGTCATGGAAACTAAAATATCCTCACAGAAAGAAGGCATGAAAATGAAGGTTTCAAGGACGTGATTTTAAGATGAATTTTACGAAAATAAAACGGAAGCAAGTTCTATTTTTCCCATCAATTTTTTGGTAACGATTAGAACTTATCGCCAACTTACTATTAAATGCATTGCCTCGCAAATAGTAATTGTACCAAGCTGTAGAAGGCGTGGTACCTTGTCGTTATGTCGCTTTTGACTATGAAACCGATCTTGTTTTCTGTTTGTTTATTTATCGTATGGGTGGCACTCCCGGGCTACAGATGTTTTCAGATCGCATCAACAGCCGTCTCCGTGATCTAACGACCGTCGTGGCCGGGATCGCCAGATTTACATGGTAGCTTGGAAATGTGTATCACTAAAAACTGGCAAGTTGTGGGATTCGAACTCGCTACCTGTGAGTCCGTTGTCACAGCCAGGGTTAAAGACTGTGTGACCAGTCAATTCCAATGGCAACAAGAAACCGGACTCAAGATAGGGTCCCTTGGCAAATTTCAAAGTTTCTAAAACTAACTAGAAACCAGATTAGGAAGATCACCAGTGTCTTTACAGGGCACTGGATGGTCAACTATCACCTGCATAACATGGAGGAGCCTACGTACATGTTCTGTGGCAAGGCAGATGAATCTACCGAGCATGTAGTCTGTCACTGTGACGCCTTAACCCCACACAATGTCTTAATCAATCATATTTCCGGAAATCTACTTTTCACGGCTTCATTTCCAAATGTTAATAGTCCGTGTCATTGAAGTATATAATCACGTTATTATGCCATCTAGTAGATGTTTCAATACTGAGTCGATCACTAAAAGTCTTAGATATCTATATCACGGTATCCACTTTTGACAACTCGCCATGGAATGGACCCCATTACTGGAATTTGTTATTTTGTAAATTTAACTTGTAAATTTTGTCATCCTTTTGCAACTCTTCATTATTTGCAAGATGGCAGGAATCCTAGAAAGATGTTGTCTTCTTGTAAAAGTATGGTGTTTTTTATGCGTGACATCTCCAACGTTTGCACAAAGTTTAAGGGGGTCTTTTATTTGTTTTTACAGAAGCTTGCTACTTTTGATTTATTTTTGTTCTTCCACATTTTGTTTTTACTTCTACTCACAAGATCGGTTTTAGTCCTTTTTTATTATATTTATAGAGCTACATCTTAAGGTTGATGGTTTAAAATCTTGACCTTCACGGAAGGGAATGAAGGAGATCTAAATCAAGGTACTGCTATTTCTGTTCGCATATTTACGAGATAAAAAGGTGATTTATTTAGAAAGGATAATAAAAACTAAAAACAAGAACATAACCCCAAATTGATAAGAAGGTAGTGTATGTTGAGATCGGCTCGTAGAGATGGGACTGTTGGTATGTTGTTTTACAGATATCTTAAATGTATTAAACTGCAAACTTTATTCATTCCGTTCTCTTTTCGACTTGCTTCTGCTTTAAATCAAAGACACCCTAATGTAAAATGTAGCCATACACATTCTTGTTTCTAGGACACGATCTATTTTACTAAATGACGAGTTGAATCATACAGAACCACGTTGCAAACGCATCCTTTAAATGTACCAAAAGTTTAATCTACAATTGGTGTCGAGTAGCATTTACAAGTTCGTACACAGAAAATTTATCTCTCCCTTGAGATGATAATGTAGATATGAGTTAAAGTGGTTGTTTCTTGAACTAAATGCTGTTTTGCCTAATAAAATTGTTTTAGTGATGTGCTTTTGCTTGTGACTGTAAGAAAATGTATAATTTTCGTAAACTTTTAAAGATGAAGACTGTCTAAAATTATTTCGCCCGCCCCCTCTTTAAAATTTATGACGGGAAATTATTTTACAGTTAATTTCCACTAAAGTTTGTAATTACACCTGCACCTTATCTTATAATCTGAGGATATTATAAATAATTTGAAACACGAAATTAAAACCATACTTGAAAAAATAGAGTTCATTTATTTATTTTCTCATTAGACTTCCTTTTCCAGGCATACTTTAAATTTTGTAAAGTGAATCCTTTAATGCCCCGTGTAACACATGTTTCAGGTAATAAAATGGAAATTATCATAACAAAACATGTAAACAGATTTAAGTTTGCACATTAAACCTCCAAACGATCCATGTGTGGTTTTACAGACCATTTCGTTGTAATACCACCATATTTAACGATAAAAGCTGCTGCGTCTTCAATTTGATCCACCATTTATGTCACCATTAACTAAACTGTCAGTTTTCAGTGAACCTTAACAATGGAAATAGTTTCGAAACAATTAGTTACGTAAATTGAAAACAAAATATACTTTACAGAAAAAACACTTCATCTACGACCATAAGCCTTAATTTCAATCAATCAATAAATTTAGTCATAATTAATTTCTACGAATCGATCATGTGCAACGTGATTGCAAACCGTTGAATAATATTCCTAACTCAACGGTTTTGCAAAATGGCATGGATTTTAGCGCATTTTAATCTAATCAAATCGAGGCATTAACATTAAAAAGAAAAACCACAGTAAATGCAGTAATGAAGAAGGTTTTGTCCATCTCGGAACACCTAAATAGATAAATAAAAAAAACTACATTTACATATTTTACATCGAGCTTATTTTTCCACACATGGCGATTTTATTATTTTACAGCCATGAAAAATACACGAGGGAATAATGGACATCGAGCTATCTTTATGACGACTAGATATTCTGCTCTCCTTTAGTTCTCAACCTTGCGCGTTTGTCTATTTTCTTTAGTATTTGCGTTAGTGCTATGCGGACAATGCATTCCCTTGTCGTACATCCTTATTTATAATAAATTCTTCTGCTTCTCTGTATTCTGTCCTTACTGTTGTATTAGACAGCATCTCTTCCGGCAGAAGTAATTTCGATCCATGAATTTATTGTATCAAAAGCATGTTTAAATCTGTAAATAATATTTCAATTTTGATACGGTATTCACATTCAAGCGCTTTTCCATTATTTGTTTTTGTGCATTCCATCATATTCTTAGATATGGTGTATAACCTATGCTGTGTAGGAGTCCATAGAAATTTGTATGCGGCATTTAATAAGGTGATAATTGTCTTTAAATTCCCTGCCGTATGCCGTCGTAGACAAACTGTCGTACAATGTGCTGTCCAATGATGTCACCCAACTTGAGGAGCTTGCCTGTAACCAACCGTTACATTTGGAAATCCGAAAAAAAAACTTCTTTGTTGCACACCTTTATCGAAGATGTACGCTTTGTTATAGCCAGACATACTGTTGTTCATGTTCGCTATGAAGGTGTAAATTTTCCTATGCTGAACAAAATACAAATTAAAAAAACCTTTTTTAAATTCTAAAGCGACTACCCGTTACAAGTCGCGGCCAGCTTCACATTTGGGATCAGATCTTGGTGAATAGGAATCCGAAGATGGTTATATTTTCGAATGAAACATTCAACACTTTTTTACAACTGGCAAAAAATCCTGTAAGTTTTTGACGAATTCCGAGGCACGCAGTACCACATTTTTAAATGTGTTGAATTAGTAGTTAACGTTGCTCTTAGAGAAGTGCGTGAAGACGTAAACAGTGAGAAAAGTATTTCGCGCACTGACAAAGTTGTACCTAAACAGCAAATTTAATTAATCAGCTCAGTTGTAGAAAAAATTTAAATAACACTAGCGCGAAATTGAACTTCGCGCTCTATAAATAATTATTTATGTTGTATAACGTCGCAAGCAATAGATATGTATGATGTTAGTTTTGTGGATTTTGTGGACATTTGAAATACAATTTTTTTTGTGACCTCCGTCCAGAGAATTGTTTTTCTACAGCATGATTTTATTGCCGAAAGCTTTACAATACTATTTCGGATATGTCAATCCTACACCGAAATAACGCAAATGAAACAAAAAAGACAGAGTAAAATTGAGTTAGAAAGTAATCGCATTTAAGGCTATATATATATATGTGCGTTTTTGTTTGGGAAATTTAACCGGCAACTGACAGTTCCAGCGTTCGGGTATTAAAAGGCCATTAAAAATAACTGAATTCGGTATTGCGGTTAAATGAATTTTCTCATTTTTTTGCAATAAAATGAAGTGATGCTATAAATTTAATAACCATAAAAGCAATAAAATATATATCGTTATTACATATACAAAAACCTTATTCAAAATGCTTAAAGAAGCCAAGCAGAACGTTCTCACTGAACGTCATTATGATAACCTCCTTTTCAATATTTCGTATTGAACCCTCACATTTGCACCTACAGAGCATTCTAGAAAATATGACGTGAAATTGAATTACGGTAATTACCTTTTAATTAAATCACGAAAGAGAAGAAATAACTAAATATACACATTCCTTGCAGCTATCATGAAATATTTGACATGGTTACGGAATTTCATAAAGAAAGAAAAATGTAGTCGGCGTAAATTAATCTGCCTTTGTCTTTATTTTAAAGAAGCGTAGCTTTCTAATGTCTAATTTCTGTCTTTCCCTACACGATGCGAAAACAGCTTCGTTTTCTTCCCTTTCTGTTCTGCTCAATTCATACCAAAGCAGTTCTAAATTCATAGACAAGTGGACTACTTCATTCGCACAGTCTGCCTTATTGTAAAGAATATCTGGATCTATTGGGATAACACATATTAAATTAGCGGACGCCTTATATAACTGGAAACCAAAAGATAGAGATAAGAAATAAAATAAAAACATAAACGCTGGAGCTAAAGATTATTTGAAACGTTCAAACAGCTTCAAGGAATAAATTACAAAGTTAGCACAAGCAGAAGTGTAGACAGTTACGGAGACCTAAACGCCTTAAAACTTCGACGGTAAAATTCAATTATTTGTGGAAGGAAATTGTTTTTTGAAGTTTGCGAGTAGGAAACACTTTTCGTATGCATGCTGTGTATACATTATGTTTACCTTTGTCGTATGTAAACAAGTAAACTTGGTACTTTATTACGTTGGTGAGCCCCATTTTTCTATGTACTTTCAAAGGTTTCAGAATATATTTGGGTAACCGTTGTAATAGAACAGGTGTCTGTTCGGTATAGAATTTATTTCGAATACCTTGAAAATTAGCAAAAGAAACTAATATCGGGATATTACAATTTTTTTATATTTTGATGTTACTGGCGGTTTGATTTTCTATTACTTAATCAACCTC
Source organism: Photinus pyralis (assembly GCF_008802855.1). Lineage (NCBI taxonomy): Eukaryota > Metazoa > Arthropoda > Insecta > Coleoptera > Lampyridae > Photinus > Photinus pyralis. The sequence goes on along the minus strand of NW_022171525.1, from coordinate 43,501 downwards.
TTTTGCATAAGACGCTGTAGCTTTAAAGGAGGAGTCCCTGCATAGATTTTCAATTATTGCGAGGATAGGAATGTAGAATGCACGAACTCCTGAGTCGCATTATGTGCGGGATAGAATGAATGTCCACGATTCCATTTTCAGACTGAATTTAAAAGAGATCTAAAGATTCTCTGCATTGCAAATGGATTGGTGGGAATTTAGAGTATGAAATAAACTGTAACCTTTCCCTGCTTTTTGATATGCTAAAAACCTAACGAAATAGGCAATCTTAGTTATTATCCAAAACCCACTGGCTCCTATTTTGTCTACTTTATTAAACTGATATTTCCAAAAGGCCGATGGGTACCTATACTGAAAGTTTTTCTAAGGTGAAATGGGGCAAGTGTGATCTAAAATGTAACGAAATATAATGGTAATTTAAAATGCACTACTAGTCGCAAAGATTGTCAACTCTCATCAGTAATCGATTCTAGATAGTTATATTACCTCTAACGACTTTCAATTTCTTCGAATACATACCTCATTACATTGAGCTAAAGATATGCTTACACCTGAGATGTTTGTGATATTCAAAATTTGGCATCTACACAACGTTCTCTAAATGGTAAACAACTTCTACATAGCGGCACAGTATAAGTTAACATCATACTATATTAAGTATGCCGTCATGTATGTAATGGTAATACGCAACACACTTACGTTAGTTCCCAAGGAAGAGATGAATTTAGTACGCCAATGGTTAATATAGACCTTACACACGCAGGATATAAGGTCGTCAAAATCGCGTTCGAAAATATGGGTCCATGTTTCGATTGTTAAAAATGTGAGCCAAAATTAGGAAATTGATTTACCATACACCATACACAAATGCCGTACTTTAGTATCGAATCCCATTTCACTCTCAGATTTAATATCGAATTTGAAAGTGGTACCAATTCGACTTGACACAGCGTAGTCTGCCAACTGTTTGCGTACGTACTAAAATGATTTGTTTACGTTTTGGTATTCGACTCTTTATTTTTGATTAGTGGGTACTTGTGTGCATTTCGATGATGAGCGTTGGAGTTCGTGCTACTATGAAACAGAGGCTTTATGAAATTGAGGTATACAAATATGTAAATTGATATGTTTATAAAAATAATGGTGGGTTTATACAATCAGTATCATTAGTTCACTATCATTAGACCAATCTTTGTGTGTTCCTGGCACAATCGTAGGCGGCACACATTTTATCTAGTGTGTCAACTCCTTCCTTGGATTCATTATAATCGATTACCATTTCGGATTTTCCTGTGCTTGGTCAATTTTGTCGTCATGATGAAGACTGGAAATTAGTGTAACATTTTTGTTCCTTTTTGGAATATATGAAACCAATGTTACAGTTTTGTTGTAGGCAAACATATTCGAACCTATTGCTCTCTTTGTTGGGTTGGAAATTTCTAGAGGTAGTTCTCTTTTATTTTTTCTGATAGTTCCCAAAAATGTAAGGCTAAAATCTGTCAGTAGAGTATTCACCGACGGAACACCACTAAACCAATTGTCGCAGGTCACGTTTCGTTTCGATCGTTTGATAGGCTCAACTAACCTCTGTACAACAGCAAATGGAGAAGTCTGTAAGGCATAAGGTCCTTCTGGTTGTAAGCCAACGTAAACCTTTAAATTACTTGTAAGGGACCTGTAAGGGTAAATTTAATTAATTCCATTAAGAGGAATTTTAATTTATTACCAACAGGTGGTGCTAGTGTTTAATCCCCATATCAGTTGTCGCACATTCTATGTACGCAGGCAGCCCTTCCAATTCCACCTCCAGGTCTAGGTGGAAATAAAAGGCGAATTCACCAGAGGAGACGGACTGATCCTCATTCGCTTCACGATTGTACTAAGCTCCCAAACGTCACTTCTCATTTCTACTTTTGTTTACAAGGTTCTGCAGAAATCGGTGGTTATTGGTTGGTGAAAACCGGCTCGTATTAAAACGACCTACAATTTTAAAAGGCAGGGAAAATACGGCGCAAGCCAGTGTTGTACCTGGAGGGTTGAAGTAGTTCAGGCTGGTGTGAACCGGACTGTATTATCTCCGCCGCATTCCTTTGCGATTATAGTCAGCTTGTATGTAACCTTGGAGCAAGTACAAACGATTGTGACCACCCATATGTTGTTTACTGCAAACCTTATCATTTATCAATAGCACCACTTGTTTATTTCCATATCGTCGATGAAACCAGAAAATGGTGTAGGTAACTCCATTTGACATAATTTTACAGTAGAGAATAAAAATGTCAAATCTGTTGAACAAATAATTTTAAATACCCCAATTTCGCATCATATTACATACTCAAAGAAAGTAATCAATGTATAAAGAAAGTTTTTAAGAGAAATATTTTTTTAAATATTATTTTGGAGTTACACTCTCTTCTATTTCAAAACTGTCGTTAATTGGGATTTATACCATTATCGTGTTTTAACAATTTTTATTGCAAACATACAAAATAATTAAAAAATGAAGTAAGTCGCTATCTACTAAATCAAATATCTATATTTTACTGGAATAACGAAAAAAAACTAACTTTGCTTTACTGAAATGAAATGTTATCGTAATAAGAATGATAGTCCTTGTCAAGGCTTTGTTTTAAGCATTGTAAGTGTTCATATTTTTCCCTTTTTATTTTTCTTCGCTCCAAATATAAGGGTTGCAAATCTTCAGTGTGACAAGGTTGCTGGTCCTTTTTCTTTCTAACATTGAGAAGCGTCCAGTGTTCTTCACTGTGATGTAATTTATAGTCTATTGTGCCGTCCACATTATACTTGATAGCTTTAAGGTCAGTAACTGTTGGGTCTCCTACTCGCCGACCAGGTCGTATGCACGAATAATATTTTATATCGGAAAAATCTTTGAAAAAACTGAATTCCAAATATCGAACCTTGTAGGGAAATGGCTTAATGCGAGCATTTTCACAATGAGATACATAATCTGCAGGTAAGTTTATAGATCGATTTCTAAGTCTTCTCTCAATCGTGGAATGCATCGCGTCAGCTTCCATTTGGGTATGTCCTTTTGTAAGATATTTTTGTATTATATTTACTTTATGAACAACTGACAAATTTAGGAGTGCATTGGATAGACCCACATTGCGATTTTGTCCAGTACACCCGTCACTCCACAAAATAATGTTGGTGTTTTCCAAATTCTCAATATTAGGCAATACATCTGTTTCAAGGAAAAAGACTAATATAGAGCTAAACTCGTTTGCGGTAAGCCCACCCTCCGTTTCGTTCCACAAGAAGCAAAACCCTTCGTGGGATTTTACGTTATATATTGTAAAATTATGAACGGCTAACTTGGTCTTATAGTACATGGTAGAAACTTTATTTAGAGGTGCCAGTAGGACAGACTGCATGTCCATTGTAAACACTATGTTAGACACTTCTGCTATGTCCATTTCTTTAGCCATCCTGGCCTCCTGTTTCATAATTAGGTGATTTTCATATTCTTCATCTGAAATGTTCTTCGTTTTATGTGCCATACACGTTTCGCATTGATCCTTCCTTCTTGGCAGTAATTATTTACGTAGAATCTATACAACTCTTGATTTGTTTGCCACAATGGTTCGAGGTACAACTTTTGGCTGGAGGCACGACAATAATGACTTTCAACCTTTGCAAGTGAGTTAAAAAAACTGGTTAAGTGTTCGACCATAGGGTTACTTCTGCTTCTTGTATTTTTTGTGGTTGTATTCCCATCCTCATCTGGTACCTCTTTCTTCACCCATCTAAGCACACAGTTTTGCTTTAAGCCAAGTGTACTATTAAACATCTGTTTACACACTCTGTAACGCTGTAGATTAAATTTCAGGAAATATTTAATAGAAAAACTTCTCCTTGATTTGTCTGCGAGACCTCTTCGTCTGGATACCGTTTGTAAGTCTGCTAAACCTTTCACATACTCCTTCTTTTCTGGCCAACTTTTTTTCCAGAACATCTCAAAAATCGTACGTCTATCAGCTTCACCTAGTTTTCTGCACTGCAGTGAGCCTTTGCGATCTGATAATTTGCAACTGCACGGATTTGACAGAAATCTTCCTGTCCTATTTATGTCATATTCCCATTTATCATTATTCTTCTTTTTCCCTTTATAAGGCAACCCCAACTCCCGTTTCTTCTTATTTTCTTTATAACTCTCATCTCGCTTGACGGTGGGCATTTTCCGTTTCTTTTTTCTTTCGATTTGAATGTCTTCTGTTGGCCTTTCATTTTCGTTCTTCTGATTGATGCATTCATTTGTGTTCATTGTTTCCTTATCTGAACTAGAACTGGTTTCAGCAAATTCTTGATCGGGTTCATAATCACTGTAGTCACTATCTGAATTGTCGCAAAAATCTTGAGAATTTGCTTGTAAAGCGGTGTGATTTTTCTCATCAAACCTTTCACAATTAGTGCGATCCTTAAGCACGTTTTCATTTTCTGAGGGCTTGAGTATTTCACCATTGCAGTCCCCAGGAAAATTGATGATGGTAGCCAGATTCACATCGGTATCCAATAGAAGAATTTCATTGTTAATAGCCTCGTTCCACATCTCATCTATTTCAGATGAAGGCATTGTATGGGAATTTTCTGTTGGGGTACTATTTTCTATCTGGGGATCGTTATTTAATAGTTGCAGAATCTTAAAACCACGCGACATTATTAACTAAAACAAAAATGAAGATTTTTTTGTTGTTGCTATGCAAAGGGTGTATATCCATATTACGGTATATACTTGTTTTTGGAGAAATGTGTGTATCTCCATATTTAAAGTTTGTATGCACAATTACTTAAGTAGTGTAAGTACTTTATGATCGAGTACATTAAAATACATGATGGCAATCTTACCTGAATATTTGCAACCTTTATTAGCTGTATTTCTTCACAAAATACAAGTGGTTTTAACGCACGATATCTACTTTACCAGTAAAAGATGGCTGTGCGATGGAGATACACACTTTTCTCGTCAGTGTAGCGCACAGTGGAGTTACACCATTTTCTTAAATGATTGTAGTAAAACAGGAAAGCGTCCTAGGAGTTAGAACTTTTTCTGACCTGTAGGTAACATTATTCTCCTACAGATGGCGCGATTACCTCAATTTGAATGAAAAATGGAGATACACCGTTTTCTGGTTTCATCGACGATATGTTAAAACACCATACCATTAAACATTTAATTACAGAGAGCACTATAAACGATACATCAAGTCAAGTCCAGGGTCAACTAACAAGGCGACGGCGCGGCGCCACCATACCACAGAATAGACGCGACCACATCTATCGCGTTCAAAGAAGACATTTTATTTTATTTATAAAAATCCAAATACTTTTGTTTATAATTATTACAAAGAATAAATCCTGTTAGCTGTGATATCTTCCTTTGGAATTCTGACAAACTGCGAACCCTGGCATTTTACTCCGTGGGCACGCGGGTACAGTTATCGGTCACTTTTGTTCCGAAGCAATTCAGGGACAAAAGGGCATTAGTGTAAAATGTTTTTGAATCCACCAATGCAAATATTTTGAGGCCATATCTATTTGGCTTACTTGGGATGTACTGGCGAAAGCTACATCTTCCCCTGAATGCTTCTAACTTCTCGTCGATAGTAACGTTGTGGAATGGCGTATAAGCAACCTTACATTTCCCGACAAATGAATCAAATATGTCCCTTATAGGGGCAAGTTTGTCTATTTTTCGCCTTTCTGTGCGCGTAGCAATATCGTCAAAACGCAGTTGTTGAAGTAGAAATTGGAAACGAAATTTTGACATAGTAAGTCGAAATTGTTCAACACCTGTTCCGTTATTGTTCCATAATTCCTCGGTGTTTAGACGACTTGATTTGAGCACACCTGCTAAATAGAGTAAACTTATTAGTGCCTGAATTTCAACTACGTCCGTTTCTTTTGCATTCCTTTCACGCGTGTAGTTCTCTTTTTCGACTTCTATATGTTTGTTGGTGCATTCAACAATTGTTTTCAGCATTTCACTATCAAAAAAATGTTTCAAAATCTCCAAAGCGCCTTTTAATTCTTTTACAGCCGTTTTGGGTCCTGGTAGATGTGTCATTATGTTTTCTGCTCTAGTTCTATCTGACGGTGGAGCAATCTTTGACCACTTGGTCAATTTATCTTTTCCTATGAAAAATGGTAAATCTGACGCCTCCTCTTCGGTATCCGATTTCTTGCTCCGTATCAGAATCTAACTCTTGCGTCTCTAATATATCCTCTTCGCCGTCTTCATCATAGCCGTCGAGTTCCTCTTCTGTTGCATTCTCGTCGTCCATTCAGGGCCGTAGATAGGTATTGTCCATGGAGGGGGTTTATGTATCTTTTATTTTCCTTGGCACCGAGTTATGCCAATGAGCCGCAGGAGAAAATTTTTTGAGAAAAGGGGGCGTGGCCCCAAAACCCACCTCTTAGAGAAAGCTGAAAATTTTTGAACAATTTATTACGGTGATACCATCTGATTCCGATTTATTTTTTTTGCTGCCGATGTAACTAAAGATAGAAGTCTGTTGAAGTCGCTTCATTTCTGTAAATCGACAACTAAAATTTACAAATAAGTTAGGTGTTTACAATAGGCATTCAGATAACAAGCGTAGCTTAAATTTCAGCGACCGCAAGTTAGCGAGAAATGCGAAAATTTAATAGACCGAGCTTTTTTAAGTATAAAACATGCGTCGTTTTCAAAATTGTTTCTAACACTAACCCACTAACCCGAAGAATCGTACATTTAAATCAGCGCCGTATTTTAAACATCTCTCGGCATCATCGATTGACGACGTTGAAAAAAATATTGAATATTCCATTTTATTAAATAAATGCAACTGTAAGATTCTATCTATATTAGGGACCTACTTACCTAAATGATCTTTCCCTTAACCCTCGCATTACCAAGCCTGTTTTGGTAACGCGCTTTACCAACCGGGGGGCATTTTGTGCCCAGCACCTGAAATTGGTTACATCTAAATAATTAAAGGGTGTGGCATTTTTAACGCACATTTTAAATTCGAAATTAAACACATTAAATAATTACGAAATTGAAATATTTTTATTGGAATTTGAAGTTGTGTTCATGACATTACGTATGGAATATAACATCATTTAAATGGCCACCTCTGGCTTGGTGGCAAGACCGCATTCTTTTATTGAAATTTTCCATAACATTTTCGCATAATTCTGGATCAATCTCCTCAATACAGCGACGAATTTCGTCCTTCAATGCATCGATGGTTTCAGGATTGTTCACATAAACCTTGCTTTTAAGAAAACCTCAAAGAAAGAAATCCAATGGGGTTAGATCGCAAGATCTTGGAGGCCAGTTAACATCGCTGAAACGAGAAATTATGCGATTTCCACGCAATAACTGCATGGTTTCACGTGCCGTGTGGCATGTGGCCCCATCTTGTTGAAACCATAGGTTGGGCACATCCATATCTTCAAGTTTTTGCCAAAAAAAAGTTGTCAACATGTTACGGTAATTGTTTCCATTGATGGTAACGGCAACACCAGCATCATTTTCAAAAAAATACGGGCCAATGACCCCTCCAGAACAAAATCCACACCAAACAGTGACTTTTTGTGGATGCATGGGTTTTTCATGAATCGCATGTGGATTTTCAGTACCCCAAATTCGACAATTTTGACGGTTAACATACCCATCGAGGTGCAAATGCGCCTCATCACTAAAGATGATTTTTTTGTGAAAATCAGCATCACGTTCCAACATCCAATTAACAAAATTTCTGCGCTGCGTATGGTCATTTTCGTGCAATTCTTGAGTCAGCTGAATTTTGTAAGCTCGAAGGTGAAGATCAACATGCATAATTCGACCCAGAGTTCTTGTTGAAAGGTTTAATTGCTGAGATCGATGGCGAATTGACATGTTTGGGTTTTCTTGCACACTCTCATTCACAGCAGCGATATTTTGGTTGTTTCGACGTGGTCGAACATGGCGATGGTCTCTATCGTCCTTCAGTGAATAAGTGCGCTCAAATTTTTTGATTAATCTGTCTACTGTACTGCGATATGGCCGGTTATGAACACCAAAATGATTACGTAACTTTCGAACCGTCACCGTGGAATTAGACCCATTTGCATAATAGGTTTTAAGAATCAACAAACGTTCTTGCGAGGTGTAGCGCGACATTTTTATGAATGTCAAACATCAAACTTGACAGTTGCCAAATTTGGTGAGTTTACATTCGGTAGTTCAAAAATGGCGGCAAATTTAAAATGTGCGTTAAAAATGCCACACCCTTTATAAGATGTTTAAAGTTTTTTCATTTATTTAATTCATTTTCTGGTAATTTAAAGTAAAAAAAAATTTATTGGAACCTTAAAAACAATTCTCAATTCATAAAACTTAACTAAATATAGGATTAGAAACTACAACATAACTTACTCACTATTTTCCGAATTTTCTGCGCACAATTCACACTTTTGTCTGAATGTTTACCACAAACGTACTTCTTGCAACTTGAACAAATAATTGTAGTTTTGCTCATTTTGGCACGTTGATTCTTCCAAGAGTTGCTTTCGCTGCAGCGGTAACAACGTCCTCGGCCTCCAGCTTCAGCTTCTTTGGGGGTTGCTTCTGCTTTTTGTCTAATACTTTTTCCAAGAACGATTTCCATAGCACGTACTACACTCTTTTGTAATCCATTTATATTTTTAGATCTTTCCGTGACCAAGGGTGTAATTAGTTGTTTTCCCAGTTCTTGCAGAAATAGTCTGCGGCGATTAGGTTTCTTCATTTGATCGGATTTATGGCTCAGTGGTAAGAGCATCGGGTTATAAATCCGAAGGTCGGGTGTTCGAACCTGGGTTGAAGTGAATTTTTCATCTGTGGCGGAGATGGAAATTACCTTAGGCCAGTTCCGAGCATTCTACCGGCTACTCCGAATTAGGTTTTCCTGCAGTTTTCCTAATTCGTAAGGTAGGTAAATACCGGAGTAGTATAGACCATCTTAAGACCTTCTGCAGAGGCACCTCTAAATAGCATTATGCGGGTCACTCTGTAATTGGGCGCATGCCTGTTGAGGGCCCAAAAACAAGAGAGGGATAATAAAATAAAAATAAAAACAAATTCCATTCCGGTACATTGAGGATAAAAGTTGTGAAAGCATTCAAGGCAGCAATGTCAATTAACGTATAAAATATAGATTGTGGCCATCTCCTTGTAGATCTTTTAGCACGTTGAGTGCCACGAGAAATTTTTGAAAATTTTTGATCGGGCCAAAAACTATTTTAAGCATTTTCGGATATGTTATGGCGGGTATAATGGCAAAAAGTTATAAATATCATGATACATTTGTTTATTTATATGAAATTGTTTAAAAATATTTAGCGGTCCCTAGGGACCGCTCTGGCCCTGGCGGAAATATTAACCGTCCAGGCCGCAGCGGTCCATCACATGTTCATCACGTGTTCAAGAAATATCCTATTGCGCATGTTCGAGTCAAATGCCTGTTGAACTTAACGCAATGTCCAAGGTGAGCGGTAACATGCGTCCGGCGCGGCGTAGACCGCAAACGCGACCAGAGCGTCCTACGTTCAAGCACTGAACATAAATTGATGCAAGCGCATGTTGATAAGACTGAAGCGCGGTAGTTGCTAGATAGGAAATACCAATAAACTATCATACTTTGATCGCGCCGCGCCGACCGCATGTTGCCGCTCACGTAGGACAATGCGTTAGTATTTACAAGTGTGCTGTGAGTGGTGTTACCATTGTTTTAACAATTATTATTAGACGAAAATGCGTACACGTACGCAAAGAATCTTAGAGCTTACTCAGAATTACGTGAATAATGACGGTAAGAAATTATATTTTGCGATTGGTATTCTCTTTTATTTAGATTGTCTAATGAAATAGATTCTGAATCTGATAACGATCCCTTTTCGTTGTCTGATTCACTTGAAGATCCAAATTTCGTTATCAGTGAAAACGAATCCAGAAGTTCAAGCTCTTCTAGTGAAGATAGCATTTCTGAAGATGTATCTTCATTGGAACTGAGTACTCTCAATGATGAACCTATGCCGGTAGAATCAAATGTGGAAAACTCAGATCGTAATGAAGAGGACGACACCTATCAGGTATTTGATGTGGAATGGAAAGATCCGACAGGTAACCACGAAGAATTTGGTTTCACTGAAAACTCCGGTATAAACCCGGAATTAGCAGCGGCTCTAGTTGGTGCATCCCCAGAAGATTATTTGTCTGCATTCATTGATGATGAAATTCTAAACGTTATGACCGAAGAAACAAATTTATATGCAACACAAATGTTATTACAGGATCGAGATGTTCCAAAGTACAGTCGTCTTCATGCTTGGCAACCAACTAATAAAGACGAGATAAAGAAATTTTTGGGGATTTTGGGTTACATGGGAATTGTAAAACTTCCGACACTAAGACATTATTGGTGCAAACGAAGATTGTTTGGTGTTAGCGTTGTAGCAGAAGTCATGAGTAGAAACAGATTTGAATTGCTTTTGACTGTATGGCATTTTAGTGACAATCAAACTTGTCCAGAAGGTGATCGTGGGTACAAGATAGAGCCTCTCATAAATAGTTTAGTAAAGAAATTCCAAAATGTTTATACACCAGGAAAAGAGTTTTGTATTGATGAAACGCTTGTGCCATTCCGTGGTAGACTAATAATGAAACAATATATTCCTCAAAAAACACATAAATATGGGATAAAATTATTTAAATTATGTTGTGAAAATGGTTACACTTGGAATATAAAGTTATATTGCGGTAAAGAAAAAGACGCTGGTGCTTCAGTTCCTACAAATGTAGTTATGAAATTGTCTGAAAAATTATTGAATACTGGTAGAACCATAGTGACAGACAATTACTACACTAGTTTGGAACTTGCTAATAAACTTCTAGATAATAAAACTCATTTACTCGGAACTCTACGGGCAAACAGGAGAGGAAATCCCAAAGATGTTGTGACTAAGAAGCTAAAACCAGGGGAAATTATCGCAAAAGAAAACAACCGTGGAATATGCATTATGAAGTGGAAGGACCGGCGTGACGTTTTGATGCTTTCAACTAAGCACACTAACACAACCACTACAATAAAACGACGAACAGGTATAATTGAAAAACCTCTGGCTATCGTTGAATATAACAAAGCAAAAAGCTCAATTGATTTGTCAGATCAGATGGCTAGCTACAGCACCGCATTACGCAAAACTGTGAAATGGTATAGAAAAATTGCCTTAGAACTGCTTTTAGGTACAGCGGTAGTAAATGCTCATTTCCTATTCAAAGCTATCAATGACTCGACAATGTCAATTACAGATTTTCGAGAGATCATAATAGAGAGTTTGCTATTTCCAAAATCAGATGGAGAGGAAACAATTGATCAACCAACAACAGCAAAAAAGTCTAAAAGAATGAATGTGCACACATTTCAGAAAAAAAAAGGACGTGCTCACGAAGTACGAAAATATTGCAAGGGATGTTATGAAAAAAAACTTACAGGTTTAATTACAAAAAATAAGGTACCAAAAGTGACAACATATTGCGAAGATTGCGATAAGCAGCCCCACTTCTGTATAGATTGTTTTGCCAATAATCACAAATAGGATATGAATATTGGTTTATCAATTTTTTTCTGTTTAGTTGACGTCATTTAGCTTGTTTTGTACCGTATTCGTATTAATGTTCTTATTTTGTATCACTTCTTAGGAATAGTAAACAATAACAGCATTTTTTCTTTTTTTAATGAATAAAAAATGAATAAAACAAAAAATTCAAAAATTCACACTGCACGACATTCGCCCTAGACCACAGCGGTCCACACAGTACATTTAACTAATGTAAGCAGCGGTCCACTGGCCTGTACGGAATTAAAACTGCTGCAACTACTGAGCGGTCCCTAGGGACCGCCGTGGCCCTACCAGATATGTTACGAGCGGCCCCCACGGACCGCTGCGGCGTTAAACGTGTTAACGGAATATTTTCTAACCATTTGGTCGACAGTATCTACCCCTCCTTTTGTCTCATTGTAATATAAATTTATTTCTGTCTTTTTCTTTTCTCCGTCTGTTACCGCATTATCATAGTGTTGAGTAGATAGCATTAGTAAGTTATTTTTAGGCTTTTCTCGAGCAATGTAAGACACTAAGGTTATTTGGGGCGTACTAACCGTAGGTTTTGAGTGACATTACGACCTGAATTTTTAATTGGTTCAATTAGCCTCATTACAACGTCTTTTCCTGAATTAGACACATTTGGTGTTTTCCCAGCGTACGGTTCCATACTAATAATATAACGAGTCTTAGCATCAGTTAGCATCCGAATAAGTATGCCATATTTACCTTGTCTTTCATAAATACCTTAAACGGACATCCTTCCTCTAAAAAGGCTTAACATTTCATCGACAGTGACGACAGAACCAGCGGTATAACATTTTGGAAGTAACTGATTCAGCCTTACGAATATGTCTCTAATAGGTGCAAACTTGTCTTGTTCTCGCCGAACTTCTCTAGTATTAGGGTCATCAAATCGGACTATTTTGGCTATTTGGAGAAATCTAGTTTTACTCATAGTGCCCGTATAAAAAGACCTTCCGGCAAATCCTGACCATAACATATATCGAGGTGGAACAGTCATCATATGCACCCATCAATATCAACAAGCCGATATATCCTTCTAACTCAATTCGAGTAACAGCAGAAACATTTTCTTGCATAGCCCTTGCATTAGAGTGTTCAAGAATTATATTAAAAATATCGTTAACGAAAAACTTTTCAAATGATTCCCGAATTGTGTTGACTTCACCGTATTGTGTAAGTCCTTCGCGTTCCTTCAATATATTTGGAGGTGCTCGTCTAACTGCCTTTGGGGGTTGCGTAACATAAACTCTTCCGGTATTGGTGACATATTCTGTAGTGTTTTCATTCTCACTTTCGCTCATGTCTTCATCTTCACTTATGTTGTCCCCACTGTCACGAACTGAACTAATATCAATTAAATTGTCCTCAATTTCACTCACAGCTTCTTCAAAATCGTCTACATCACAAAGTTTGTTTTCATCACTACCGTTTAAACACTTTTGCATTTCCTCTTCCAACTCTTTTTGAGTTAAAGGCCTCATACTCTCACGGTCCCACATTCTTGAAGTATGTGTGCAAAAGGTGCAGGTTTTGTTGATATATTTGAGGTTAAAATGTAACACGTGCACAATGTAAGTAAATAGTGTTGTACTAACCTGTAACATGGTTGAAATAGGCAACTGTAATGACGCCATCTAGCATAAATGGTGATAAACTCACGCGAACACATAGTCCCGTATATTACCAACCGGGGGGCAAATTTATGCCCAGATGCATTTACCCCGAAAAAATATATAAATAAGACAAAATCTATTTGAAGGTAAGTACATATTCTATTAATATATAGTATTTATGACAACTACTAAAGATCTCAAGGGATTATAACGGGCGATCAAAAATGAGTTGCTGTCGAGTCGCCTTTGGAAGTTCAAGTTAAATACGATTTTCCATGTAAACAAAAATTTCAAAGGCGACTCGACAGCAATTCATTATTGATCGTATAGTATATGCGCAATTAAAATTAAATGGACAAAACGTATCCACTGGGCACAAAATGCCCCCCGGTTGGTAATGCAAGGGTTAAGGCACTAACAACACTAAACTTAAACGTCTTAAACACAATCAAAGAGTAGGTATATAGGTACCTACACTATCTAATAAATTAATTACTAGTTATTACCTACTTCTTTGTTTTATTTTATTATGATCACCGACAACGAACGCCGAACGGACAATCTGTTGCATGTCTTTAAGAAAACTGAAAACAAAAGTGTAGAAATAACTGAATCATCTCATTTCATCTGCATCAGCACAGAGACTTATTACTACCAGCAAAGCAGCTGACCGGCGGGCGCCAGGATACCGAGATGTGTTTTTCTTTTGTTTTAGTTTTGTTAGCAAGCATAGTAATGGTAAAATATGCTAAAGTTAATATTTTTTTATTTTCTTGTTTCTCAATGGGGGGGGGGGGTTTCAACCCCCCCCCCCCCTTATCTACGGCCCTGCGTCCATTTCAAGGCATTCCAACATTAGCTTATCTCTTGCTCTTTCTCGTAAGAATTCATCTAATTACAAACACAAAACGTAAAATACACTTCCAAATAGACCAAAATAGACTATACAGATTCATGTTTTACCTTTAGTAGAATTTGAAAAAGTAAGCGATAATCTACACTACCGCAATGGTTACTGGCCGCGGACTGTGACTCCGCAATCACTTCTAAACACTAAATACACAACCCTACGCACTCCAAATTGTAAAGAAGTACTGGTTGAATAGTTCTTGAGGAATACTGTGAATGGTGGGGGAATGAACGGTAACACGTGATTCCAGATGCCTGCGGAGCGTGAGTCCGCGCGTCAGTGACGAAAGGTTAAGGGAAGGTGTTGAACTAAGTGTTCTGTACGTATAAAAGTATACAGATATACCCATACTGCCTGGGATTGACGATGGTATAAACACTACTACTGCCCTTAAAAAGAAGGACCTTCCTGACATCAAGTTTACGCAGAATATGGTCAATGACAGTTTCTACGCGTTCTTCGAAACCTAGTGAATTACACTTGCTGGGTACTATCTCAATAAAAAGAATATCGCTTAAAGCCAGCGTAACCTCCGTGTTACCAGAACATTTTCCGCACCTTGGTTTGACCTGCATGGTTGTGTCCAACGAGTCCTGAAGATGCGACATACCTTTAGCTATAATACCAGAGTGTGTAAACAGAACGGGAAAGTTTAAGGTACTGAAGCAACGGCACATTGAGTCCAAACATTGTACTGTTCCAGTGTAAGTACAAATATATAGCAGTTTAATCATAGTTTGTACTGTTGTTTCGCAATTTATTCTTTCTAAATCCATTTCGCCATAGTGCTCTTTATTGAATAAAATTCCGCTCTGTCTTTCATCAAATTCTTTTTTGTGAACTTCTCTGCCAACTGTTATTGCTGTAAACTGCTGAAGGCTGCTGTGTCTGCATTGTGAACCTGGGGTGCTCGAACGCTTCATTTCTTGATCCATAAGTTTCGCTTTCACAACTCCATAGTTAGCGCTGCTTTGATTCCATTGTTTAAGCGCTGTCCACCAACGATCATACCATTTTAGGCAATTGTTACAGGAGATGAAACATACTACATCTGTGTCTCTCGAGTTTGTCAGGGCCGATAGCCAAGGGGGGGGGGGGGGGGTTTGAAACCGAAATAATAAAGGAAAAGAAAATTATTAGTCGCAGCCAGCAGCCGACTACAGAAAATTCGTGGTTTGACTTCGGAAATGATAGCGAAAATCGGAGCGTGCATCATTTTCTATTTCTAGGTCGGACTGTACCTACCGTAACGTGCTTTTGTCCGTTGCTGTCGCAGCACCGCCAGCAGCCGAGTGACACCGGAAGTCTAGGTGCTGCGTTGGCGCAGGCTTGCAAAAGCAAAATCATATCAACCTACTCGTGTTAATCAGTATTTCCTGTGGAGTCGCTGTCGCAAGTCGCGTGAAAATTACGTGTCGGCATACTTATTTGACGAGCTCTGGAAATCATTTTTCTTTGGTGAGTAAAAATTATCCTATTTTAGGTTTATCTGCCTCTATTCACTGGTTGATTGTGTTTGTATCAGTAATCAGTAATATTCCAGATCATTTACGATGCCTAAGCGTCCGGGTCCGGGCGCTCAATCTTCCCTATTTCATTATTTTGCAAAAACTCCCAAAACGTGCAGCAGCAGCCGAGATGGCACTACTGCTGTTGAAAGCACGTCGCAAGAAGAAGAAACCATGTGCGAAAGTCAAGCTTCTACCGCGACTGAGCCAGCTCAACCTAGTGAGGTAAGTGAGGAGATTAAAAAACCGGGGCACCCTTTAGATGTCGGGAAGTACGTTAATCAAAGGATTGACGACGAGATGAAACTTAAACTTCTCAGCACTCCATGGATTCCGGAAGATTCATTTCAATTTCCTGTAAGTGAAAAACGAAACCTGCGGTTCCAAAGGCAGTGGCTGACCCGGTATTCCTGGCTCGTGTACACTGAAACTGATGGTGCGCTTTGTAAATATTGCGTTTTGTTCTCGAAAGAATTTTGCGGAAAAGGATTCAATCAGAAGGTGAAGTCGCTTGTAAAAGAACCGTATAAAAATTGGAAAGATGCTTTGGAAACGTTCACTGCACATGAGAAGAAGAACTATCATCAGGAGGCGATGATAATCGGTACCAACTTCCTGAAAACATCGAGAGATAGAAATCTAGACATTAGGAACATCGCCGATGCTGTAAGGAAGAAACAAGTGGAAGAAAATAGGAACAGGTTATTTCCCATAGTCGAGACCATTAAGCTTTGCGGACGGCAAGAGCTCGCACTCAGAGGAACAGACGATTCAGGACCAATTTTAGTAAAAAGTGACGAGCCTGTGATCAACGATGGGAACTTCAGAGCACTACTAAGAATGAGAATCAAATGTGGGGATGATAGATTAATCAAGCATGTTGAGAATGTTGCTCTGAATGCTTCATATGTTAGTTCCAAGATTCAAAACGAATTGATCAATATTTGCGGAGAAATAGTTCAAAAACAAATAGTAAAGAATGTCAATGATGCCCAAGTGTTTTCAATATTAGTCGATGAAACAGCAGACATATCCAGACAATAACAAATGTCCATCTGCGTTCGATATACAAAACAAATGGGCAACCTGTACGTCATCAAAGAAGATTTTTTATGTTTTGTGAAAGTAGAAAGTACCACTGGCAAGGATCTGGCAAATACGATTGTTACATCCCTTCAGAATCTTGGGATTGATTGCAATAACCTGATTGGACAAGGCTATGATGGTGCCGCTGCGATGAAAGGATCGTTTAAAGGAGTTCAAGCTGTCATTAGAAAAACCTACCCAGAAGCCCTATACGTTCACTGCTGTTCGCATTCTCTAAACCTAGCTTTATGTCATTCCTGTAATCTTCCAACTATTCGAAACTGCATTGCAACTGTAAAATCCATTGCAACTTTCTTGAGAGCATCACCCAAAAGGACGGCTAAATTACAAGAATACATAAAGACACTAATACTCCTATAATAATATTACAAATAAATCATTTTACTCATTATTTATTTTTCTTCATTGTTTCTGTGTCACAACAAGGTCAACTATACCAAACTATGTCAACAAATGACTTCAGGTTATTTCTATCATTATACCCCTACAGTTATATTAAAGGTGAAAAACGTGCACAATTGGGGCTACTACACTGTACTTTATTTTTCTAATAACAACCCCCCTCGAAAAAATATTCTGGGTACGGCCCTGACTCGAGGAGGTGTTTTTGAGTTTGTTCTTAGGTTGTAATTGTAAGAGCAGTAGGAGAATAAAAACGTGTTTTTAAGTTCAATTCATTACAATCGTTTTTATACAATTCTCAACAGATACACATGGATCTTTGCGGTCCTATCATTAATGTATATTACTTAATTATTATAGTCGTCTCCCGACTTACTTTTCAATTTGATGATGAGATGTGCATTTTCAACATTTCAATTTATTCCCTCCTGCTTCAGTCAGTTTTATATACACCAGTTTCATCTTCTGCTAGCAAGCACTCCACATAATGGATGGATGTAGGTTTCGTCTAAAAATGTGATCGGTTTCTTGTTTGTCCCTAAAGCATCGTGTTCTTTCATTATTCGTTCCATTAATAATTTTCGCTTATTATGACATTTTTAGAGCATTTTCATAATAATAATAATAATAATAATAATAATGTAAATACTCTATGATAGTGCTGCGACTATATCAGATTCGTCAAGTAGCGTAGATAAAACGAACACTAAAGAAACAAAACCGAGCAAAACAAAAACATGTACTACAAAAGAAAAAAAGTAGTAATAGTTACAGGTGCCATTCCGCACTTAAAAATTCATCGACAGAATAAAAAGGGTGTAATTTAAGGTATTTACTTACCTAATTTTTTAATTTATTGAAAGATAAAAGACGCAGATTTGAGGGTATAACTTATTATAACATTTTATCCCGTAATAGTTACTACAGTTCCGAGATGTTGTAAGTCGAATAGATTTTGAGCTAATATTGTCTCTACACCTAGTGGAGTATTCATGTATGTTATATGAAAACTGGTAATCAGCAATGTTTTCTTTTATGAATAATATACAATGTAGAATGTACCAGCTGGGAAGGGTTAAAATACCATGTTCAACAAACTTACACCTACAACAACTTCTGTAGCCTAAATTAGTGAGTATCCTAATCGCACGTCTTTGTATAGCAAAAATCCGTTTAACCTCAGAAGAATGTCCCCATGCAATTATGGCGTAGCTCATTACTGAGTGGAAGTAACCATAGTAAGCATTTAGCATAACTTCATGAGATGTCATTGATTTCAAACTCCTCAAAACAAAACATGCTTTCGACAGTTTTGTGCACACCTGATTGCAGTGCACAGACCAATTCAATTTCGGGTCAAGATATACACCCAGGAATTTTGATGAACCAGTATTATTGATTTGATCAATTTGTTTTAAACTAAATATGCACTTAACTGATTTATCATGATTTACGAGCAACTTATTATCCGTAAACCACTCTTCAAGAGTATTAATACCGGTGCTTGTGTAGTCAGTTATGGTGTTACATCTATTTAATAAAGTAGTATCATCTGCATATAAAATTAACTCATCATGCTTGGTTACCGGAGCAATGTCGTTAATATATATTAGGAAAAGTACTGGGCCAAGTACTGAACCTTAAGGCACGCCTGTCTCAATTTGCTTAAAACCCAATGCACAGTTATTAAAACATACATACTGAATTCGATCGTTCAAATACGATTCTAACAACATAATGCTTTTATATTGGAAATTATATTTTGGAAGTTTACTCAGTAATATTGAGTGACTCACACAGTCGAAGGCTTTAGTTAAATCTAAAAAGTTGCAACACAAATTTCATTAGATTCAAAACAGGTTAAAATTAAGTTGGTTAACTTCGAGATGGCACTCGCAGTGGATTTATTGTTACGAAAACCAAATTGACTGTCGCAAAATAACTTTTTTGCTTCAAAATAGGACATAATTTGTTTTTTTAAAATTTTTGCAAAAATTTTAGAAAAGACTGGAGTAATTGATAGTGGTCGATAGTTTGTAAGATTATCCTTACAACCCTTTTTATGCAGAGGAATAACTTTGGATATTTTCAATTCATTGGGGTAAACTGAATTTCGTATACAGGCTGTAATAAATTTACCATCAAACTTTAGGCTTTAATCAAATAAAAAATATGACATTAATTAATCAAAGCTGTCTATATAATATTAGCACATTCTCCCCTAGTTATTTTGAAATGTAGTCTTGTAGATACAACGGTAGTTTTCTTTCTCGTTGCGATCTTGTTTGTTCTTCTGTTAATACTGGGTTGGGGAAGGAATTGGATTCAATGACAGGAACTTCTGATACATGAGGAACAGCTCGATCAGATTCAAAACTGTGATCTTGACCTGTAGATTCTTCACGACCAAATATTGAACTGTCCCCTGTTGGAGCCAAATGTTTTAAAGAAACCGTAACTTCCTTCCCATTTGCCCGTCGGATTAAAGCATATTCTGGATTTGCCTCAATCAGATCCACTTCTTCGACCAATGGACTGTACTTGGAAGTTCGTACATGACTCTTCATTAGTACCTTTCCTGGATTTGCTAACCAAGAAGGTATAGCTATTCCATTTGTCGAACGACGTGCATGGGAGAACATCCTTTCGTGAGGAGTGCAATTTATAGATGTACATAAAAGGGAACGTATGGCATGTAATGATTCTGGCAAAACTTCTTCCCATCGCGAAGTCTCTAATGCCTTATTCTTCATAGCCAAAGACATGGTTTTCCATAAAATTCCATTATACCGTTCGACAAGTCCGTTGCCCTGAGGGTTATATGGAGTAGATAAACTCGTAGCGATGCCTTGTGTATGAAGATAGTTAATGAGATCTTTCGAGAGAAATGATGTTCATCTGTCAGAATGAATATATGCAGGAGCCCCGAATATGGAGAAAAGATTGTAAAGGTTTGTTTTAATCGTAGCAGAGGTCATATCCCGACAGGGGTAGGCAAAAGGAAATCTTGTATATTCGTCAACAATAGTCAAAATATACGTATTCTTAGTGTTAGAAGGGACTGGTCCTTTAAAATCTACATTGAGCCTTTCGAATGGTCTTGTAGCTTTAATCAGATGATTTTCTTGAGATTTATAGAATCGAGGTTTCAATTCTGCGCAAACGGGACATGCAGAAGTGATTTGTTTAATTTCTTCTAAAGAAAAAGGTAGATTCTTTGATTTGATCCAGTGATACATTCTGGTAACTCCTGGATGACACAGAGATTTGTGTAAATTATACAATTCATCGTGATTTGTGGCTCCACAAATCCTCGATAACGCGTCAGCTACTTTGTTGAGAGAACCAGGACGATATGAGATATCAAAGCTATAACAAGACATCTCTAGTCTCCATCGCTGAATTTGATCGTTTTTGATTTTACTTGTATGTTGCAAATTGAACATAAACGACAATGCTTCCTGATCAGTAATAAGTTTGAAATGTCGATTGCACAAAAAATGTCTCCACTTTCTAATACTCTCAATAATAGCAGTAGCTTCTTTTTCTATTGCAGGGTACTTCTTTTCACTTTCGGTAAGAGTTCTAGTAAAGAAAGCAACAGGACGTCCGTTTTGTGTGAGAGCTGCAGAGATAGCAACATCTGAAGCATCTGTTTCGACAACTAGAGGAAATTTCGGGTCCACACATACGAGTAAAGAGTTGGCAATGTCTCTCTTAAGTTTTGAAAAAGCTGATGTGGCTTCTTTTGATAAAGGAAACGATTTGCTATTCATCAGAGGACGAATCTTTTCAGAGAATCGTGGAATCCATTTCGAGTAATAAGCAAACATACCGACTATTCTCTGTAAAGATCCTTTATCACTAGGTGGAGAAATTTCCAACAAAGGCTTCAAACGATCGGGATCCGGTTTGATCGATCCTTCACTTATAAGATGTCCTAACAGTTTAATGGAAGTAGTAGAAAATTTACTCTTCTTCTCGTTTAATTTGATATTGTATTTCTTTGCTACTTCAAGGAATTTATTAAGATTTTCGTCATGTTCAACTTTATTGCGTCCGCCAATTGTAATGTCGTCAATGTAACAATGAACGCCGCAAAGTTTTTCAGTGTCGACTATTTTATCATTAAATTTTTGGAAAGCCGGTACCCCGTTAGTGACACCAAAAGGAAGTCTTGTAAATTGATACAGTCTCCCGCAAGCTTCGAATGCCGTAAACGGTCGTTCTTCAGCACAAATTGGAACTTGATGGTAGGCCGACTCAAGGTCTATTGTGCTAAAATGACTATATTTGGCTACTTCCGAGATCACCTCCTCCACACATGGTGCTGGGTAAGCATCTAATTCGGTGAATTTGTTTATAGTATTTGAATAATCTATGACCATGCGTTTTTTATGATTAGCATTTTTAGTAACTATTACTTGGGCCCTCCATGGAGAGGAACTCTCCTCAATTATTCCAGCTTGAAGGAGCTTGGTTACTTCTTCCCTGATGAATTCATTATCTTCTGCTGAATGTCGTCGTGACTTTGTTGCAATAGGTTTCACATTAGGGAGAGGTTTGAAAAAATTCGAATTGGTTCTATATTTACATGAGGAAACACTGTAGCGCTAGATATAGAAAGGGGCGGATTGGGACCACCAAAATTAACATCAAGTCGCGAATGCGATTTTAAGATATCATGGCCCACAATAATATCAGCACATAAGTTTGGTAAGACTAATAGTTTGGTGTTTATATACATGTGATCTAATATTTTCAGATCTATTTTAACACATCCTCTTACACAAGATGACAATGAGGTAGATGCCATGGATACTGTAATTGTACCTTCAGGGAAAATTTCAAACCCATTAATAATTGTAAATTTCTCATTGATATAACTGTTGGAGCTACCAGTGTCAATTAGGCATTGTGCTATTTTTCCATTAATGTTTGCTACTATAGTAGCTTTAGATAGAGTTGGTAAGGAACTAGCCCCAACAATACTTGCAATGAATGTTTCTTCCAAGGATGATTTGGGTTCAATTGAATCATTAAGAGCTGCAGAAGTTTTAACAGTTGTATTAGTCTTCTTGGAAAGGCATACTTTTGGATAATGTCCAGCTTTAGTACAGTTCGTACAGATAAAATCACGAGCTGGGCAAACAGAGCGCGGGTGACGAGATCCTCCACAAAAGTAACATTTGTAAGTAGTTCCAGAACGTGTTGAATAACATTGGTTATTAGATATTCCATCAGAATTTGATGTACTTGTGTACGTTTCTGAATTTTTAATTGCTCTTTCAATTGATCGAGCCTTTTCTTCTGCTTCATCTAGTTCAAGGGACTTGTTCTCTAAAAGTCTCTGTCGTATGTTAGATGAAAATAAACCTGCAATAAAGGCGTCTCGAATGTAATCTTGTTTGTTTTGTTCAGCAGACACCGCCTTAAAATGGCATTCCTTGGCTAACGACTTGAGAGCAGTCAAATACTGATCAATTGATTCTGTTGAGAGTTGTTTTCGAGTTGCAAGTTGATGTCTAGCATAAATCAAGTTTTTCGGTTTCACATAAAGGGCTTTAAGAATATCTATAGCGGCTTGGTATGTTTTACAATCGTTAATGTATTCAAATACGTTAGAAGATAAAAAATTTGACAGTACCTGCAACTGATCTTCGTCTTTCACTACATATTCGGATCTTTCAGTGAAGTTTTCGAATAGTCGAATCCAATGAAGCCATTCTTGTTGAGCCGTAGGACTATCAGGGTTTGAAGAAAACTTGTCTGGTTTAAAGAGCTTTTCCATTTTATTTTATTTGATTAAATTGTAATAAATTTACCATCAAACTTTAGGCTTTAATCAAATAAAAAATATGACATTAATTAATCAAAGCTGTCTATATAATATTAGCACACAGGCATTTATAATTTTAGTTAATGGAACAATTATGACGTTTAACACGGACTTCACAATGTCAGCCGTGATGCCAAAATGATCTCTACAATCACTATTATTAATGCTGGATACAGTATCACGCATCTCATAAAGGATATTCCTTGAAAATCAAACGACGTAGAGTTGTTGATTTTGAAATTACTAAAATATGTTTGGGTCATTGTTCTGCACAGGCATATACCTATGCATATGCATATATGTTGCAATAAAGGCACAAAACCATAAAAAACGAAGATTAGATGAGGTAGAAATTGACCCTGATTTTGTGATGCCTTCACCACCATCAAGAACTTCAAGTTTACAAAGTTTAGAAGAGATTGATGAAGAAAGCAAAACCCCATCGCCAACCATCATTATTCATCAAAATATTGTTATTTGCCCTTCCAATTCACAAGTCCCTAATTTAGGCGAAAATGAAACCACTGAAGATCCTGATCTCGGTTCTGATAGTATGTTTATGACGTAAATTATCGATGTCATAATTGATTCCGCACTCGCACAATGCCAAAAGAAAGAAGCAAGTTTATATACTAAAGTAATAAAGAAAAAAATAGAGGACAAGAAAAACATTTCCGCGGATGAACGGCAAATAATTAACGCCAATTTTTGGAAAATGACAAATCTGGAGCAAAAAAGTTTTGTATTAAATATGACAGAGAAAAAAGACACAAAAAGGAAGACCGTTTTAAACTCTCGAAGGTCCCTGAGTTTTACATATAGACTAAAAAATGGTGAAGGTGAAATAAAAGAAGTATGTAAGAGGTTTTTCTTAGCAACTCTGGGGTATTCACTAAATATCGATCGGGTTATACGAACAGCTTTATCTGCAGGTCGATTAGAATTAAAAGCGAAATCTAGTCAACGTGGCCGTTCCAGTTCAACAAAGAAAATAGATCGCACATTAATACAACATCATATAGAATCGTTCAATCCCACAATATCACATTATAGGAGGGAACATGCTCCAAATAGGAGATACCTGCCAAGTGACATTACGATTGTAATGATGTACAGCCAAGTGACATTACGATTGTAATGATGTACAATCACTTTAAGGAAAAATATACAGATATATCGTTTTCCTACTATCTGTACAGAGAAGTTGTTAGTAAAATGAATATTTCGTTTTCATCTCTTGGACACGAAGAGTGCTTCATTTGTGAGAAAATAAAAATGCATGAAAAGACGTCTAATCATAACTCCAAATCCTTAGAAATTGCATGCGATGCATGTGCCTTATGGAAGAAACCTATAGAAAAAGCAAACCTGGCTAGGAAGCAGTACCAGAGTGATGCTAAAGCTGACATTCCTGATACCCTGACATGTTCCGCAGATCTTCAGAAGGTAAACACATCACTATAAATAGTTTATTAAACGGCTGTAATAAAAACGTTACCTCCAGAACACAATTAAAACAGCATTTTTTGTTTCAGGTCATTCCTCGGGCAGAAATGTTCAAAGAGGTGATCTTTGTACCGCGCATTATCGCCTTTAACGAAAGCATTGTTCCGGTAGGAAAAATGCAGAAGACCTTTCCAACGGCTGTTGTGTGGCATGAAGCGACTTCAGGACGATCGAAAGAGGACATTATAAGTGCTTTTTACGCATTCTTTTTAGATAATAGAGATGTCAAAATAGTATATTAAGATACAAGTGTATAATCAAGTCTTTAAAGCACGCGCCACGAGTTTAAGGGCACGACGCAAAGCGGAGTGCCTTTAACGTTGCAAGTGCTTTAAAGACCAATTATACACGTGTATCTTATAGTATTTTTTATTATACCTGCAGTATAATTTAAAAATAGGAAATACAATGAAGTCATTTTCGCACGCATTTGAGTGTTTAAAACGGAGATTGTGATTCAGGTATAATAAAAATGTTATTTTGTGGTTAGACAACTGCGCGGCCCAAAATAAAAATTGGGCTTTGTTCAGTTTTTGTACTTATCTGGTGAATTCTTCTGAGACTGCTTTAAATTCTTTAACTTTAAAATATTTTGAAACGGGATATACCTTTATGTCGGCAGATTATTTTCACCACCAGGTGGAAAAATCTCTTAAACAAATGAAAAAAATATATGACTGAGGATTACAAACTAGGTGTTCAAAAATCAAATTCGTCCAAAGTAAGGCTGTTAGAAATGAAAATTTTTTCCATTGGGAAGATAAAACTTCCCAATATAAGTTAACTCGCATCAATCCTCGTCCCTATTTAAATGAAATGGTACAAGTTGAATTTGCCAAGGGAAAGTATAGTTTATCACCCCCGGGTTTTTTTACAAACTTCAACTGATTTTAACTAAAATTAATTGTGGTCGTTGTGTAATTAATTGTACCGTTAAAATTTGTTTGATGCAGTCAGCCGGTAGCCAGTTTTTGTAAAATCCATTCTGGGGGGTTAAATTGACGCTCAGCCCCCGGGTTTCTTTACAAATTTCAACTGCTTTTAACTAAAATTATTTGTGCTCGTTGTGTAATTAATTGTGCCGTTGAAAATTTTTTAATACAGTCAGCCGGTAATTCTAAAATACAATTTAACAAAAGCCGTTGTTTTATAAAACAATTTTGGCGATTAACTTAAACCTTAGCTCTAGGATTTTTTAACAAACAGAACCGATTTTAAACATACATTGCGTTATATTGTGCGCCATGTAACCGGAAACAACAAATCGGACATTTTTAGCGTTCATCTGATCGCCACTTTTTTAGATAATACCTTTTCCTGGCATTCAAAGCTTCTAATACACACGACAAACAGGTGAACTTGCAAGTTAGGTATAAATCAAAGACATGGGTACGAACGGTAATTGTTTATTGATTATGCTTTACATATATAATAGCTTCAATGCATACACTTTCACTGTCCACACATGTTTCTTTTTCTTTTAACAGATCATCATAAATTTCCCATCTGCCATGCAGTCGGAAAGCGTAGGTTTTAAAATGACCTAACATTTTTTCATTAAATGATGCAGTAGATCCTGAATATGTAATTATTCCCCCTAAAAGATATTTTTGGTCATTAATCCAAACTGAACGCTTTATGGTCGACAGCTTTTGAGGACAATTGCTACCTATTTCAAAAAAAAGATAGTTTTCATTGTATTCGTATGTACAATTGGAGATAGTTGTCGCAGTCTGTGTTGGTGCATTTTCTTGTTTGTGAAACATCATGTAGTTCTTTAACAATATTTAAATTTAGATGCGGAGCAACTGGAATATCCGGAGATGTTAAAAGTTTTACTCTATTGCATTGATTGCAAAAGCGTTTCTCCGTTAACGAATATTGCAATTCGCCCATTTGACAAAGAGACCTAATTAGGTACTCAATTGTGGATTGTGTGTCAATTTGAATTAAATTATGTGAATATTGTGTTACTGTTTTTTTGAATAAATCTAAAAGAAGCTCCGCTCTAAGTTTATACAATTTTGTGTTGATTGTTTTGAAACACATTTCAATTAATTTTCCTAAGCGCGTTTCTTGAAACTTAAAAATATTTGACATATTAGGATAATCGCACCAATTACAAGCTATGAGATGTACAATTGCATCAAAGCCACAAGTATTGGTGAATATGTATTGTAGTCCTTCAATTTTAACTGTTTTTAAATCTGGACAACTGCCGTTTCTTATAATATTTATAGCTAATGATCTAACGCTTTCGTTTAAATTCATTTCCAACCATTCCGAATTTTTTTCTAAATAGGAACTTCTTTTCCGCTTTTTTATGGGCAGGACAGTTCCTTTCCAATTTTCTTCCGCCGAAAACTCTTCCGTGTTTTTTATTCGTTCTAAAATAAGACTAAATATTAGTTTTCTTTGCTAAATCAGGGCAGTGTTTTAAAAAGTAAGACATAACTTTGATTAAAAAATCACATTGAAGAAGTGTTTGATAATTATTGTCTTAAAGTTATGAAGATATCTATATATAATAAATAGGTATCTCATACCATTTGAACTATTTCCTTGCATTTTTTTTAAACTAAAGTTGAATCATGGGTGCACGGTAACCCAGATTAAGGTTGTGACGAAAGCGCCCGTGACGCAAGTTCACTATAGACTGAGGAACTCTATACAGAAAAATACAGATCAAATTTGTCGGATTCTACCACGATTCTACTTAAAAATCAATATTTTGATCAACACAATCGTTCTCCTAGATCCGGAGCACTGAAGCATTTAGAAGGAGTTCTTGAAGTTATGAAAAACCACAAAAATGACTCGTATCAGATAATTAGCAATACTAATGTCCGGTTTCACAAAGGCTGATTGAAGTTAACAAATGATTAAGGTAGTGATTCAGTAATTTGATTGGATAGTAGTGCTAAATGAACAACCAATCATATTCTTTAATCAATAATCACTGACTTACCCATTTGTTAACTTTAATCAGCCTTTGTGAAACTGGGTATAACTCTTGGCAAAAAAGGTAAACATCAAATTCGATTTTTATTTTTTTAAGAATAGCCGCCATTCGAAAGTTTTTCAACATCAAATTTTTTGAGAAAAAATTATTTGTTTTGATACCATTTCCAAACTTGTTATTTTACTATTACCCTGCCCTGCATATGTATAGAAAAGCGATATGTTTAAATTAGTTTAAAAAAATACTTTACCTTCTGTGTCTTTAGACTGCACTAGATGTACAAATAAATGGTCATCACCGTTGCCATGTATGCTATCTGAAATTAATTTATTTTGTATTTTTTATGAATTATACGAATATAGTCACCTTTAGTTTTTATAGCTTCCGAGAGTTTTATAGCATCCGGGAGGACAACGTTTTCTATTTTAGAAGATGCAATCTTCATAGTTCCTTCAAGCGCCAATAAGTGTTTAGACAAAAACGCGTCTAACCGCAAAGGTAGTACAGAATTTGAAAAGATTCGTTTTTTTAGTTCACTAAAGTTGCTTTCGACCGAAGCACTTTTTTTGGCTAATGGAAATTCACCTGATAAGACGTTAGACCATATTGGTAAATACTGCAATAATTTTATGATCTTTGGAACTAATTCAGGTAGATACTGTGCGTTATCATGATTTCCCGATGAAGATGAGATTTTGATTCGGACCTCATTTTCTATTTCTTTTCCCCATTGCATAAAGTTGTTACTTTCTTCACCTTCAAAGTGTTCCTTTTCGCAGACATCCTCCGTATCTTGCTCTTCTGAATGCAGTTCTTCTGTCGCCAGTTCATTCCCGATTAGGTTTAATAAAAAATTTTTGCTGGTTTGGCAAGGTGTCTCTTCTCCATACATAACACCATCACTTTCAGAAAGGGCAACTGTAAATATTGCTTTCAATATATTTTCCACTTCTAGCATATTTTTTGCTTGAATAAGTTGCCCCATGCATCTTTTATAAAATTGTCTACTTCTTCTCAATGCATTTTTAAGGCACGGCCAACGACAATATATGTGCACTACATGAGCCACATCGCCACGGACATAACAGGGTACCTCAAAATTAGATTGTAATCCAGTTAGATAATTGAAGCAATACTTTATGTAACTATTTAATGACGAAAATCCTGTGAACGCTCGTACTATTGCCGATAGTAACGCTAGGGACATGTCGCATACTATTTCATTAGGAATAATTGCACCACCTCGAATCCAAAAATTCAACCAATGTGTTATACTATCGGAGTCGTGTCTCTCTGATAACATGTTTGAAACAGAGTATTGAGTGCTAGTTACAGTATCTCTTAAAGTGACATCGTAAAGTAACAGCGTTCGACTTTTTGTGTTATCAGGTCGAATTAATTTTTTTACTAGTCCTCCTGTTGCATCTACCGACACCTTTGAATACGGGACCTTCTTGCAATAATGATTATACAGATGAATTTGAGGGGTACTCCAATAATGAACATAAAACCGATCCAGACCAATATCTTTAATGTAATTGTTAAAAGGATATAAGTACTTCATTATAAAAATTCCCATTATTGGGTCATTATGGAACCTATCATCCTTTTTGCTTTCATATACAGCATTTCTCAATACGTTACTGTTAGATAGTATGTTTGGTTCCATATCGCCATAATCCATCATACAATTGGCCATTTCTTTGCGAATACCCTTCCGTTCAGAAATGGTTTTTGCGAGCATGTTTCGTTGGTGTCCTCTATTTATTTTTATTTATTTATTTAGCCTTTAATTTTGAGTGGGCGGGGTTTCAGCCAAGGCTGCTCTACCAACCCAACCCACTATACATTTACAAATATCCATGCCCGAACCCGGATTCGAACCAGGGACCCTAGCACCACAGTCCAGCTTCAACTGAACTGCGCCACACAGGCCGGCTGGAGTTGTCTTTTTGTTGTACTTCGACAAGATTCAAAAGTACCACTATAACTGCAACGAATGACTACTCTACTATTTCCTTGCGGCATATGTTTTAACTTTCCAGTTAAGACAGATTGGCAAGTAGTACATGATCCAAAAACTAGTAAATAATGCTCTCCTTGATTAATTTTAGCACGTTTAAAACTAAGGGTACAATTAATCTTAGTAACGTCCCAAAAATGAGAAGCTAAAAGACCTGCCCACTTTTCAGGTGGTAAAATATCGTATAACCTTCCGTCCCTATACATTTTTGATTCAGGAATAATGTTTAACCATTCTTGGGAGGATATTGTCAATGAGAATTCTATACTGTTGATTAGTTTTTCATCAGAAGTAATGCCTATGTTGTCATCTGAATCGTCATCTATTATGGATGGTTGACTACATGGCTCTGAAATTTTTGTTTGAAGTCTACTTCTAAATTGGTAGCGATTAGATAATATAACAGTATATAATAACTTTGGAGTGTAAGCGTAATTTAATTGCTTTGCGATTATTTTCCAAACAGAATGGGAAGGTGGATTTACTTTTCCATTACAGCAAAATAATTCCTCTTTGTATTTCGCAAACGTTGCGAATTCGTTCGCTAAGTTAGAATTTTTTTTAACCATATTTAAGAGTGGAATAATAGATAACAATGTAGTACGACCCACAATTAACAAATATTTTCAACCAGTTACGTGTACTGTGTAGTGTGTACTGCACAAAGCACTCTCGAACATACTTCTAATTTTATAAGAAAAAGAATACGTAACTTCGATGACAAATTTTTGTTATAAAGAGACCCTTTTATTTTTCAAGTTACAACGCTTGACTTTGTAAATTTGCTTTGCCTTAAGATTTAACATTAATGTGTTTTTTGTTACGTACAATAACAACCGTAAAAATGCTTACTGACTTAACGACTTAAGGAAGCATAAATACTGTCAATAACGCTAACGACTTATTTAGGTAACCTGTGCAGTTATTAAATGTAGTTGTTTTCTAATCCCAAAAGAAAACACGTTCTTTGAATATACCACTCGGGGTAGAAGTTGTTAATCCATTCCTTTTACATCGCAAATTTTGTTTCTTGAACTATGACGTGAAAAAATGTCAAATCTAACAACTACCTGCTTGCAGTTTGGTATTTAGATTATTTAGAAAGTACGAATATTTTAGGTATATAACTTTTATAATAAGATATTAATATAATTAAACGTAAACGAAATTAAAATATGATTTTTTTATTAAACAAAGAACATTATTCGAGTTTCGATATACGGTAAAGAATACAATATTATTAAAATCAACTATTCATATGAGGCATACGATTGAGACTGTTCCCTTCAGTCCCGGGCCGATGGTAATAACCTGCGACATCGAACAATGGAACCACGGATGTTTAGACTACGTCCAGACTCGCGGCGCCCAAAATTGATACATTAATAGAAATATAACAATAATAACGTGCTCTTCTTGTCTGAGGAATGTCGGAGTCCCTTAGGTTCACTCTGTGTTATTTATGAAACTAAGATTTAAAATTGAAAGGAAGATAACTATGCAAATACAAAGCACAATTTACTACATAACAAGCACAATTAATTGCGTTTAAAATCAATTTGAATTTTTGAAAAAACTGGGGGGCTGAGCGTCAAGTTAACCCTCCAGAATTGATATAAAAACTGGCTACCGGCTGACTGAATAAAAAAAATTTCAACGGCACAATTAATTACGCAACGAGCACAATTCATTTTAGTTGAAATTAGTTAAAATTTCTAAAAAAAACCGGGGGCTCAGCGTCAAATTAGCCCCCAAAATAGATTTTATAAAAAAAACAGCCACCGGTTGATTACATTAAAAAATTTTTACAGCACAATTCACTACACAACGAGCACAATTCATTTTAGTTGAAATCAGTTGAAATTTGTAAAAAAAACCGGGGGCTGAGCGTCAAGTTAACCCCCCAGAATTGATTTTATAAAAACTGGCTACCCGCTGACTGCATCAAACAAATTTTAACGGCACAATTAATTACACAACGAGCACAATTAATTTTAGTTAAAATCAGTTTAAGTTTGTAAAAAAAACCCGGGGGCTGAGCGTCAATTTAACCCCCCAGAATGGATTTTATAAAAACTGACTACCGGCTGACTGTATTAAAAAAATTTTAACGGCACAATTAATTTCGCAACAAGCACAGTTCATTTTAGTTGAAATCAGTTGAAATTTGTAAAAAAAAACCGGGGGCTGAGCGTCAAGTTAACCCCCCAGAATTGATTTTATAAAAACTGGCTACCGGCTGACTGCATCAAACAAATTTTAACGGCACAATTAATTATGCAACAAGCACAATTCATTTTGGTTGAAATCAGTTGAAATTTGTAAAAAAACCCGGGGGCTGAGCGTCAAGTTAGCCCCCGAATTTTTTAACACGGGTTATTTTTTTTTATAGCCTGCACAAATTTAGATATTTGCGGCACAGTGTAGCACAATCCCAGCACTATTAAAAAATGTGTCTTAATATATTTTTTTTCATTTTCGGGGGCTAACTTGATAGATTATGATATCAGTGAAGATAATATTATTATATGTAGTGTCATTCAAAGAAACGGCGAAAGCTGTGTATGCAGTGTAGGAAAGTCTCCTAATATGAGGATAGTGCCTAATATGGGGTAGATCAATTACTTCGAAACTACAACTCCGACAATTCGGAAAAAAAATATGTTTTACGAATATCAATAGATATAGCCGGTGCGTTTGATAATGTGTGGTAGCCGGCTATTCTATATGAATTAGGAAAAATTAAATGTGATTTATCAATACAGAAAATTATTAAAAATTATTTAACGGACCGAATTACAGTTTATAGTAATAAATATCAGAAAATAACAAAAGAAATCAGTAAAGGTTGTCCACAAGGATCAGTATTAGGACCTACTTTTTGGAATATTATTTTTAACAATAGTTTTCAAGAGAATGTCAAAAAAATTGCATATGCAGATGATAAAATTTTTATACCTAATTGAAGAAAACTCAAGAAAAAAATTAGAAGATACTGGAAATGGATATTAAAAGACCCCCTACAATAAAAATTTATAATAAACAAATAAAAAATTTCGAATGAAATGTGATATGCGAGATTAGTATGTATGTATGTTGCTTAGTTCTCGTTCGTCGTACTTGTCTATATCTGTGTAAAAACTCTTCAAAGAAAAGTAATAAAAATGGGTGATAGGCAAATGGCCTCAGCAGCCGAAGCCTTAGGTGGGGTTTTAGTGGGTATACCTAGCAAATGGGAGAGCCCCACACTACTCTGGAACTTCCTTCTAGAGTGTGCAGAAGGAGCATTTCCCCACCAATACAAAAAAAAATATGGTTAATAATATAAAATATTTACGAATAACAATTCAAGAAAAATTAAAACAACATGCACATTCAGATCTATTCACTAACGTGGTTGACTACCGTCAATAGTTGACTTGATATCAACTAATATTCTCAATGTTGAAAATATTTGGTATTCGGTAACAGCGTTGATAAGACTGCTAATTGACATTAAAGTTGTCAATAATTACTATGTGGCAACGCTGCAAATATGTATAGTAGTTCAAATAAATCTAGTTATTCTAACCTAAATCTCACTCTTCTAACCATACTTTGAAATCGTTTCGTAATTTCCTAATTTGTTTTCGCTCATTTCATCTATAAATTAAATATGACTACAAAAAACACAAAAAGAGCTACTCCGGCACAGTTAATGTGCCTAATGGACTCTGTGGAATGCAATAACACCATTTTATATGGAAAAGGAACATCTGAAGTAAAAAAAGAAGCCTGGGAGAAAGTTGCTGCTAGAGTAAACGCTGTAGGAGGTTGTACCAAAAGTGGAGAAGGCTGGAAAAATGTAGGTAACAAGTATATTAATTTTAAGGACTTATTTACATAATTTATATGCATTTACTGTATGGAAATCACATATTAGTGCTTGTTCACAATGGACATAAGCGTAACAAAAACATAACAGATGCATAATTCATAATGTTGAATAGTAGCAAACCAACGTAGGTGTTCACAATGATTACATAATTTTTATTTTTTTGTAAATGTTTGTGTATGTTTTATGTCCTACCGAAAGGGTACATAAAAAATACATAAAGTTGGGTCGGTTTCAACTTTACGTAGGTTTTATGAAAAATCTAGTGGAATTAGGTGTATTTCTGTTGGGTACAAAGATGCAGCACTGCGCTGTTGGTTTGACATATCAGTTACTACGTCTAACGTCGATGACATCTCTTCTGCCAACATAATCTGGTTATTTTTAAATTGGTACATAGTTTTTGGCGCATTATTTCATAGTTTGGTGTTGTTTGGTCCTTCGTGTGTTGTTCTTTGATTATATCCAACACGGTATGGAAAACATATAGACGTCGAATTACTGATTAGTTTGGTGCGATTAAAACCCTAATTGTTTAATAAAGGGGACAAAAGACCTATTAAGGTGATCGAATAATCCTGGTATGAAAAAAACCATTCTTCATCATGCAGCTTCATTTCTAGACACGCTTAAATTCTTAAATTCTCCCCTTTTCTCTCGGTCTCGATTTATAGGTCTGACCCACCAACGTCGTTTTTGTTTTGTAACAACTTTGTCTCTCTGTCTTCTTAACAGTAAAAGCAATAAAACTGTTGAAATTTCCATCCATCTCAGTGACACACACATATACACCACAAATAATATTGCTATGTTCTTGACGTTTTGCCGAGTTTAAATTTTGGATTTTCGCCTACGCAGATAATTATAATCTTACGGTCACTGTGAACACTTTCTCCACCTGCGTAAAATTATGTCTTATGTCAATATTATGTTTTATGTATCTGTTATGTTTTTGTAACGCTTATGTCCATTGTGAACAAGCACTTAGAAAAAAAAAGAAATACGGGAGGGTACAACGTTAACGGATTTAGAAGAACGGTGCTCCAAATTATCTGGGTTGCCAACTGTAGCTACGGGTATGGAAACCATAACTGAACTTGGTATGCTCCCTGTCGAAGATAATATAACTATAGGGACCGTACTGGAACTACAAGATGTTGAAATTGAGCATCAACAGGAGGAAGATCTGGAGCAGGAAATGGAACAAGCTGGTCCTTCAACGATTGTGGAACCAAAAGGCACAACAGTGAAGAAAAACAGACCAAGAAAGACACCTAATGGTAAATATGTTAACATTTATAAATAATTTATGCACCTAACTCTTTTTATGCAACGTTAAATACCTACCTATTTTATAATTTGGATAACAGGAAAACTGAATTTGTTCTTTATTAGTGAATAAATTAATTGTTTATATAAATTCACATACAGGGTGACAATTTGAAAACTTACCACCCCCCATATCTTAGTAAATAAACGAGATATTTAAA
Organism: Photinus pyralis; assembly: GCF_008802855.1. Lineage (NCBI taxonomy): Eukaryota > Metazoa > Arthropoda > Insecta > Coleoptera > Lampyridae > Photinus > Photinus pyralis. The sequence goes on along the minus strand of NW_022171525.1, from coordinate 8,609 downwards.
AAAATCAAAATCCGTTTCGGTAATTCGGTGGGGGAATCACAATGACATAGTTGGCGACGCACCCCCTCCAACCCCCTGCGCCCCAGCCACCCCAACTTTTAAATCTTAAATAGTGACCCCCCATGTGTGATATGTCGTTGGAAAGCTCTGAAAAAATGCTTTCCAGTCATACCAAATAGCATTACATTTAGGTTAGTAATTATCGTGCAAATCAAAAAATAAACTAATATGATACATTTGAAATCTGTCGTATTTAAAACGCAACCGGCGAACATTAGACGAACTAAGACAGAGAATAATTCAAGAATGTCGAAATATTGCAAAACCAACATTGGAAAGGTTCGACAAGAGTTTGAGAATAGATTATCACTGGCGATCAAAAATGAGTTGCTGTCGAGTCGGCTTTGGAAGTTCAAGTTAAATACGATTTTCCATGTTTATTTTTTGATTTGCACGACAATTACTAACCTAAATGTAATGCTATTTGGTATGGTTGGAAAGCATTTTTTCAGAGCTTTCCAACGACGTATCACACATGGGGGGTCCCTATTTAAGATTTAAAAGTTGGGGTGGCTTGGGCGCAGAGGGTGTGAGGAGGTGCGTCGCCAACTATGTCATTGTGATAGTGATTCCCCCTTCGAATTACCGAAACGGATTTTGATTTTTTTAAATATCTCGTTTATTTACTAAGATATGGGGGGTGGTAAGTTTTCAAATTGTCACCCTGTATATAAAATTCATTTATCATAGTACAGGATTTGAATTATTTGACATTTTATAGAATTGTTGGAAAACCATACACTTGCCACTGTTGATGGACTTCAAAATATATCTCTTGGCTTGCAGTCTCTCGCATCTGCAATAAATAATTTAGCAGAAGCCATTCGTGAAGGGAGCCATGACAATCAAAAGTGATTTTACTTATTATTAAAAAGTATGTTGATAGACTGGAAAAAATAAAGGATATTATATTGTTAATTTCTTTACATCTATCGCAATATTCTAGATTTTTTGTGTATTGTAGAGCAGAAGCTAAAAAGGCAATCAAAAACGACTGGCCGTCAATATGAATTATACCTTAAGAGCGCGCTGCCGGAGTGGTGGGGATCAGCGTAGAAAACACACTTAAAACATGCCTTTAGATTTTTGTACAATTTTTAAAAACCGTTTGTGGTATCAGCCCAATTTTTTATATTAATTAGCAAGGACCAGCGCAGGAGGTAACGAATTTTCATCGATCTACATTGGCTATAAATAGGTTAATTACATTTTTGAAAATGGGCAATTTTAATTTTTTATGAAATCAAATATCCATGAATTTTCGTCATTGCCTTCTTGGGGTCATTACAAAGATAACACATAAGTTTCAAGTGATTTTATGGTCAATTAAAGGAAATTTGTACGAAAATTCTTCATTATAAAGTGACCCTAGTGGTGTTTCCCACAATATTTAGATCGAAAGCGAAACGCAAGTGCAGTGGTTCGCCTGTAGATGGCGGAGAAACATGGCGGGTTCTCATTTGAATTTAAATACATGACCACTGTAGTGAATATACCGCTCTCGTTCGTTCATAAGGCAAAAAGAACCCGCGAGCGCGACGCTGTAGGTCAGGGTAAATGTAAAGATTTCGGGATCGTTTCCGTTTTTTCAGAACCGTTAATTCAGTAGCAGGAAGGGACGAACGGAGCAGTTTCTTACAGGGGGGAATGTTAAAAATTTTCCAACTTTCGAAATTCAAATGCTAAAGAAACGCTACAACACGCAAAATCCAAGACTGAGACTGGGTCAAAATGGCATGGCTTTACTACCTATGATCACAGATTTATTACTATGATGTAGGAAGTCGGCATTGCTGCTTAATCCTTCATTCATTTCTCAACGAGATAGGTATGCATTCTATGCGAAGTCTAATAATTCGCAATGAGAGCAATTAAATATGATATGACATCCCACCCAGCTAGCACGATGACGTCAATATCACGCCATTTTGTGGTCATATAGAACGTCATTAATGACATATAAAAGACGTGACTTGGACGTAGGTATGACGTGATTATGTCACATCCCAATGACGTGATGTATTACGTCAATATTGACGTGATATATTACGTCAATATTGACGTGATATATTACGTCAATATTGACGTGATATTACGTCAATATTGACGTGATATTACGTCAATATTCACGTGATATATTACGTCAATATTGACCTGATATATTACGTCAATATTGACGTGATGTATACGTTACTATTGACGTGTGTGTATATATGTATATAGGTAATAAATAAAAATGCACATAACGTAACTATATATATTGAATACCACAAAAGACTTATATTAAATACAAAAAATATTATATTGCTTACTGTAGAAGACCATTGTCTCTTAATCTATATATTAAGTGTATGTAAAAGAGGAAAAGAAAAATATCCCTGTATGTGTGGAAAAAGAATACATTTCCCACTAACACTTGATAGTGGCCAAGTTTGTAACACTGATAGATCATTCACAACAAAAATGTTTAGCTTTGCCGAACTAAAAGGATATTCATACAGGGATGAGTATCTACAAAATATTTTACAAACAATCAAAATACTACCTTCTAATTGTGACACAAAATTATGAATTTGAATAACCTTGTCTTTAATCATACAATAACAATCAGATTTAGAAAATGAATAAATAGACAATATGAAATTTTTGAAATGAACCTTTTTAAATTGCTTACAATATGCTAATGAAATCGTTGGTCCTTGACAATGTTCAATTTGGGGTTTACCACAAATATCAATACCTGACTGCTGCTTTTCATCAATAAGAAAGCTAATTTCTTGTAGTCGTTTACATATTTGTTTTAATGGTTCTTTTGGAGATTTAATTAGCCGTTTTAACTGTCCTAAAAAGTTTTCAAGTGGGAATGCCGAAAAACAGTCAAGTGGCCCATACATGGCAACATCTGCTGGTAAATGAATTAAATTATGTACATTAAAAATTTGAAATTCAGCACCATACAAATGCTCGCTGTGTTGTACAAAGGTTTTCAAAAGTTGAAAAGCAGAGTCGCACCCAAATTGAACTATATGTTTTCTTGAACATAAGATTACTATCGCCGCGTGCAGTAATAAAAAATGCTCATATATAGCAATATCGACAACTTGAGGGAGAACAATAGGTCCTATATACAAAAGAAAACTACGAAATTCCGTTGCCTTAAAACGAGCTAACTCGCTTAAGGGGCGAGGTTTTCTGTTTATTTCTTGTGGAATATAATGTTTTAATGCAACCATTTTCCCAGATATAATTTGAACTGACTGGGATGATAATCTAACTTTGTAAATGCCACTCATCAATTTAGAAGTTTACGAGTGACTCCAAGGCAAACATTGTGCATATAATCTATTGGAAAGGATGTCACCAGTCCAATATTTAATTGTAATAGAGGAGAGTCACCCAAGTGATGTTCCTCATCTAGTTTTAATCTAAAACTCTCATCTGTTCTTAAGGTAGAATTAATATTATTTAATATTACCCTTCCGTTGAGATATGTTCCCGACACAGTACATTTTTCGCAAGAGGAATAGCCCCCATGTGATTTAATACATTTGAGATATCGCACATCTAGTTCAATAGTGCCATAAGTGCAAAAAATTCAAATTTTCACTTAAGTCCATATTGCTGTTCTTCTATGTCTAACGCATGCACTGCAATATAGCCATATGTAACATTTTAATATTATTCAATGCAGTGTAAGATATTTCCCTATTGCAGGTTCATAGTATTGTGGTGCAATAGAGCCGTAACTGTCAGTTGTGGCCATATGATTCTTGAATACTTGCGCATCATGGTGCGCTACCGCCGCAAACAACAGTTATGGCTCTATAGCATCAAAAACTATTTTGCCGCTATAATTATGACGCAGTTGCTTTCCTACCAACAACAGTGAAGTGTGTGTTTGTTTCCGCTGGCAACAGATTAATTTGGTGTTAAGTGAACAAATATTGTATCTTGAGCGAGTATTGCACATTCGTTTGTTATTATGTCTCGTGCAAAAAAGTTAGTAAAGTTGGCTTTAGATAAAGATAACATTGAAAACGAGGATCCGAAAGAGAGTGAGGTTCGAGTAAACAAACGCTTGGTTTTATAATCTCTAGATGTATTTGTATTTTAGAACACCTCTAAACCAAAGAAAACGTATGCTGAACTTCAAAATTGCCAGTTGGTACCTAACGTAATATTACAAGAAGTAAGTCTAAATGAATCTGTCATGATTCACGACAAATAATATTGTCATTTATTTGAATTTTTATTATTTTAGTATTCTACGAATCAACCCTTTTTATTGGACTTAGAGGTAGATTTTTCGAAATACAATGATCCCATTTTTGGATTAGAGGCACATAACGTAAGTTGATTTAACTTTAAATAACAATTATGTACTTATTTTTATATTAGAACTCAACAACGCTAGATTTACCAGGATGCTCAGGGAATACTGCAGTGTCAGAGATTAGTAATGGACATGTTGTGACTCCCTTGGACGACCAGCAAGCGGAGGAGGTGACCAGTTAATATCAGAATCTTCCCATATTACACTCATTTGCGTTCTAGATTAATAATGATGCAGCCATTTTTGACTCAGATGATTCCATTAATGATAAAGATTACACACCTTCAGGTGATGATTCTAGTTCACCAGAAAACACAAGCTCTGAAATCGAAGTGAACCCTAATAATGATGTAGAAAAACGGATTATCGCTGAAGCTCAAGATGAAAAGAAAAAACCACGTAAAATAATCGCTAGGCCCGAAACTTGGAAAAGGAACGTGAAAAAAATGAGGGTAAATTCAGGTTTGCCCTATGTGTCTGAAGGTAATAGGGAGATTCCTGGAAAACGTTTAAAACCTCCTTGTACAACAAAATGCAGGTCAGCGTGTACTACTAAATTTACCGATGCTGATAGACTAACTATTCACACTTGTTTTTGGAAACAAGGAGATAATGCTCTTCAAAGACAATTTGTAAGTAGTCACATGGAAACTCTAAAAGTAAAATACCGTCGAGCCATTGAGGGAAGTAATCGCAGTGAAAATTTGTGTTATTACTTGACGCTGCGAGGAATTAAAATACAAGTGTGTAAAACATTTTTCATGAACACCCTGGACATTGGTGATAAGTTTATAAGGACAACATGGAAAAAATCGAATGGTAATGCTCTGATAGAAAGAGATCGAAGAGGAAACTTCAATAAGAGGGAAACAATCAATACTTCGATTAAAGAAAAAATTGTTGCTCACATCAACTCTTTTGAACGAATAGAATCTCATTATCTCAGAGCACAGACGACACGTGAGTACATAGACGGATCTTTAACGATAGCGCAAATGTATCGATACTATAAATCCGAGCAAGAGGCTGAAGGGTTGCCAGTTGCCAAAAAATGTACCTATGAACACATTTTTAAAACCCAATTTAACATATCATTTTTCCAACCTAAAAAGGACCAATGTGCAATTTGCGAAACCTTTAAAAATTCTGATACAGACGAAAGATTGTCGCTTCAGAAAGGATACGAACGGCACATTAACAACAAAATCAAGAGTAGAGAAGAAAAGGCTCGAGACGTCGAGAAAGGAAAACAAGATTCTTCCTTTAAAATAGCCTGTTTTGACTTACAAGCGGTTTTACCGACGCCTTGTGGAGATGTTTCCACATTTTATTACAAATGCCGTTTAAATTGTTTGAACTTCACAGTTTTTGAAATACCATCGAAAAGAGGGTTTTGTTACTTTTGGCATGAGGCGATTGCTAATAGAGGTGCTAATGAAATAGCAACTTGTATATTACATTATTTAAAAACGGAGTGCAAAGGAAAAGATGTCATCTTCTATTCCGACAACTGCGTAGGGCAAAATAAGAACAAAATGATTGTTTCTATGTATCTCTGCGCAGTTAACAAATTTGATGTCAAAAGCATTACACATAAATTCCTTACGGTAGGCCATACCCAAAATGAAGGAGACTCAATGCACGCCAGTATTGAGCGCCAGAAGCGTAGAGTACTAAGAAGTGGCCCTATTTATGTACCGTCACAATGGGCTCCAATTATCAGAGCGGCCAAGAAAGAAGGTACACCCTACATCGTGAATGAACTTGCCACAGAAGATTTTCTGGATTTTAAAAAATTTAGCGACACAATTGGGAAACATTTTTCAATTAATTCCAAACAAGAAAAGGTTGTGTGGAATGAGATTCAAGTTCTACGCGTAGAAAAAAATTATCCAACGTCGTTTTTTTATAAAACTGACTTTGACTTCCTTGAATATGAACAAATTAACATCCAGGAAAAACTAAGGCGTTGCATTGACATTAGCGCATGTTATCCCGAAAAGGCCTTTGTAAAAGCCCCATCGATATCTCAAAAAACTAAAGAACATCTTGCTTATTTATGTGCAAAAAATGCTATTAAAAAAGTGTACCATGGGTTCTATAATAACATAATTGGTGAAAAGTAATCGTTTAACTTTTTTAGAGTATAATGAACGTGCTTTTATATACTTTTATATATTTTTTACTTTTGAATAAAAAAAATATTTCAGTTAGTAATTTACTGCAATAACGCCACAACTACTAGAAAACTATTTGGTTTTATGCACGGGTGGTTCAAAAGTGGTGGACGCAATATGGCCACAACTAACAAAATTATACTTTTAATTAATCCATTGATAATGGTATAAATTAAAATCAAAGTATCACATTAAATAATCAATGTATGACAAGGCGCACAAAAATCGATAGTAATATGCAATTGTTATGGTTGGATATCTAAACAGCACTAACTTTATTTGCACGTACTCTAACATTGTTGTGTTGGCACTTGCGGCACTATTGAACTAGATGTGCGATATGAACGTGCGGGTGCATCACAAATAAAGCAATTAATTAATACTTTGTAATGAGTGTTATTGTATTCAAAACCATTTTCAAGTAAAGAAGACAGTTCTTTTATAAAGTCTTCCAAAAAGTCAGCAAGTTGTTTAGGCTTCGAGTTTCCACAAAATATAGCAATTGCAAATGGTCTATTTACTTCAAAATTTTGTACTACTCCCAAAATTGGCCATAACTGCAAATTAGAACTCTTAAATAGTGGTAAACCATCAATATTAAAACCCAGTTTTAAGTTAGTTTCTAAAAAATTGGGATACCTAGACAGAAATACTTGTATTGAATTTTGAAGGCCGAGATATACTAGCTGTCCATTTTCTAAAACTCGCACATTATATGTGACAGGGTTTTTTAAAAGAGTCCTAGCATCCAGAGGTAACTCTGGATGAAAAGGAGCCAATGCATGAAGAAGAGAAGTGACCGATGAATGAGGTACACTTGTATTCGAAATAGCCCCTTAATTGCTTTTGTAATACTTATTATTTATTAAGTGATAATTCATAGTTGTGTAGTTTATGTAAATATATTTGTTTTCGTTAATCGTTGTGACTGCAACCCCAATACAAAGGCACTACAGTGGTGACTCCGAATTGAATTTTAAAGTGGTGCAACGTGTATTTGGAAAAAGACATCACGACCGGTTTGCCCACGTCACGCCGCCCGCCATATTGAACTTTCGCCTAATCGCGGTAAAAGCATGGAAAACACTAGCGCGGAACAAATCAAAGCCGAGACGAAGACAGAAGTGCAACAACAAATCGTAGCCGCATCTCGACCCCTGATTCCACCATGCGGTGGTACAAGGCCCGACGTTTGGTTCGCTATAGTCGAAGCAAACTTTAACCTGGCAAATCCAAAAATCATAAGGGAAGAAACGAAATATTCCTACGTCCTTTCCGCTTTAACACCCGACCTGGCAAACGAACTGGCTGACGTCATGATCGACCCACACCCCACGGAGCCTTATACAAAATTAAAGGCAGCCATCTTGAAGCGCACATGCCTCTCGGAAACGCAGAAGATCAAGCAACTGCTGTCGGGACAAGAATTGGGCAACAAAAAGCCGACACAACTCCTACGGCAGATGAGATCGTTGGTCGCCAACACGACATATGTAAATGAGCAATAAATGAGCAATTCTTGCGTGAGTTATTTTTACAACAAATGCCGTCTACAATACAGCCGACCTTGATTTTTATTATGATTTCTTAAAACGACACCAGGATCTAACCTTACGAACAGCAGAGTCTACTAGTTTGCAGCGTGCATCAGGTTTTAATAAACAACAGGTTGATCGCTTCTTTGACAAACTATATGAGCTCATGAACAAGTACTCTTTCGCACCGTCCAGAATATTTAATTGTGATGAGACAGGCGTCTCCTGCGTGCATACAAACCAATTAAAAGTATTGTCAGTTAAAGGAAAAAAGCAGATAGGGAAATTAACTTCAGGGGAGAGGGGAAAGAATATAACGGTGCTATTAACAATTAATGCTGCAGGAGATCAGTTTATTGCTCCACTATTTATATTCCCAAGGGTTCGCATGGATAACGACCTTAAAAAGGACCCTCCACTTCCAAACAGCTTTCAACAGCTGAAGTGGAACAGTTTCAGTTATGCACACCCAAAGTGATTTTGGAAAATATTATGCCGCTTCGC
>NW_022171524.1:0-1021 GCF_008802855.1 Photinus pyralis | reverse complement strand
CGCAACCTAAAGATGGAGTACGTTTGCTATGGACAAATAGACTCTTACTTTTTGTGTAATACTATAAAGTCGGCCAAGTTTGCGGTGGAAAATTTAAATTCGACATGGTATCAAACAATAAGTACGCATTGCGTGTAAGTTCAGAAAATTAGGGCGATTGAAACGGTCGTAGTATGGCAATATATTTTTTTTTATTGTCGCACTTTCACTATTAATCTATTCTATTATCTACACTTTAGAAGAATGCAAATTGTAGTTAAGAAGCGTGTCATAAGTTCAGTGTAATTCCTTACATAACTAATGGTTGTAGTATCGAGTTGATGCTATTTACTTAAGAGTTGTGGAAAATTATAACTTGTAACTGACGTGCAAAGATCGACTGTATATTAAGTAGGTACTTCGATAATTCGAGTTCATGATCGGACAACCTGTTCATTACCATTAATATTCAATGATATGTAAGTAATCGACTAATTGCCCAGTAAATGTAGCACAAAATCTCTTCACCAAGATTGGAAGTACCTTAATAATCCTGTTTATTTTACGTCATTGTTTACAAATAAAATCAATGCGTTAATGACTCCAATTAAGCAATTCATGGCTGTCGTGCGTAAGTAGTAAAAAAAAGAGTCTCAATTTCCTGCGTGTAATGCTCGTCATTCTAAAACCACCACGAAACAGAGTTAGTTTGTAGCAAATTAAAAAAAATGCACGTGGAGCTCAATTTTGGACTGGAGGTGTTAGTTTAAAGGTTATAATCACGTAAAGATAAAAGACTGCAACGTAAATGTAAAATGCCAATAATTCAAAAACTACCAGATCTAGAGCTACCAATCTTAATCTTAATAAAAGTGACATTCAAATCTACATTCATTATTGGCATCAAAAAACTCCTTAGACTTTAAGCATTCGATTATAACAAGGAGAACTAATTTATCTTGAACGGTTTAAGAGATATGAATTTTTGAATGGACCCTGGAAGTTTTTGATAAAAATTGACATATGTCAAAAATCTATGACA
>NW_022171523.1:0-13745 GCF_008802855.1 Photinus pyralis | reverse complement strand
CACAACTTCCTGAACAAACAAACGCAATAAATACAAGTAACGCAACATGCACTACAAAGACGCCCCTCGCCCAATAAAGTTACACGGCCTAGCACAGCTAAAAAACTCAATACTCTTTCCTCTCAGAAACACACCTCGTTATCACAACCCACTCGTACTCAACGCAAACGCAGCAACCTTAACAGCACTAGAGGCTCACAAAATACCGTAATGTCTCCACCAATAATGCGAGCAACAACACAAACACAACCTCTAGAACAAAGAAACACCATAAATACAAGTAACGCAACTTGCACTACAAAGACAGGTCCACCCAATAAAGTTACACGCCCTAGCACACTTAAAAAACACATAACTCCTTCTTCACAGAAACACACTACATTGTCACAACCCACTCGTATACAACCGAAGCGCAAAAACCTTAACAGCACCACAGGCTCACAAAATACTGCAATATCTCCACCAAAAACCCAAACAACATCACAAATACGACCTCAGGAACAAAGAAACACCATAAATACAATTAAAAAACACAAAACTCCTTCTTCACATAAACACACCACGTTATCACAACCCACTCGTATTCAACCCAAACGCAAAGCCAAAGAAACACTTACACAATAAACTCTATTTAATAAAATTACAGGAATTATTATAATGATATTTTTGTTTTGTTTTCTTCTTTCCTGGTAGCGTTGACTATTGGGGCCATTAATAGCTATGTTGGTAAGTATGAATTACATACTATCTCTAGATTTCCAATGTGAGTGTGTGAATATTTATTTTATTTTTATTTTTCTTTAGAACCCTACATAACTTCACCAGACACAGACACTAATCGTTACTTGATTTTAATCCGTGCGATTAGTTAACCAGGCTAGACCTGAGTTCTCACAAGAAACACCGACAATAATAATAATAAACCTTTGTGCCTGCTTCTCAACCGCTTGTGGATGGGACCAGCGCAAAGGAAACCTCCAAAAGACGTATGAAATGGGACGAAGGGATGAATCGCTTCATTTTCGGTACGTATCTGGAGATCACGAAGATGGAAACGGACAGGACAGCATACAGAGGTAAACTTTATCACGCGTTCATTACACAATACCCACATTTAGCACACTTAACAGAACAACGCATTGCAGACCAACGTAGAGTTATTATTAAAAATACACTCCTTACATTAGACACACAGGAACAAATCAGGCACGAAATTGAAGCACTACTCAACACAAACAACACACTCGCCGTACAAGATAATACATCCGTTCTAAACAACTCTGAAATACAGACATTTGCGACACTGCAGCCATCGATAGATACAAATAATCACACGAACCAAACACTCACATCCCTTCAAAAAGAATTCGACAATGCATTGCTAGAATTCTCAAACACTGACCCAACAAAAAGACCACGAATATCTAAATAAAGTCACACTACAAAATTACGCACACTTTCACAAATATTAAATGACCACATTTTACCAAATTACATTAGCGATAACACAAGCGTACATCAACTACACTTTGTTGTGTATTGCGGTGCGGTTGCAGTTTCTAGATGTAACGGTGCAAGAATCGCAATAAACAAACAACAGCACACAACAAAAAAACGCTCACCCCCGGCCTGGGAAAAACGCCTGATAAATTGCATCGATGACATCAGACGTGACTTAGGTCGGATTACACAATACATACAAGGAACTCGTTCTTCAAAACTAACACGACAAGTGACCTTCTGCACATCACCGAAACATTCTCACGTGACATACAAATGGACTTTGGAATCGATAAATGTAAAACACAACACATCACAGCTGGTAAAAGACAACTTTTAGATTATAAGCTAGTACACGCCACAGATCATACTTTAAAACAACACACACAAATTATATTGGGACAGGACACTACTCACAGACAAAACTATCCACAATAATAGACCAGATATTACACTTATAGATAAAACACAAAAATCCATTTGTATTATAGACATTGCCATACCCAACACTATAACAACTTAACTAAAACACATGCAGAAAAACACCGCAAATACACCGATATAGCTATCGAGCTTAAGACGCAATGGAGAATGAAATCTACTGTTATAGTTCCCATTATTCTTAGTGCTACCGGAGTTATACCAAAGACAATACACCACAATTTACAACTATTAGGTTTAGACAAAAACACATACACACATTTACAAAAAGCAGTCATTATCAACACATGCCATATTGTTCATAAATTTCTAAACATAACACAAGATACTACATACACAAATAATACACAACGTATACATGTAAACAACAGTACTCGCTCACCACACGGTACACAACATACTGTAATATCTCCACCTCTAACCCAAACAAACACACAAATACAACTTACCGAACAAACAAGTACCACAAATGATACAACATATACTACAATCAGAGATTCACCTCTGAAGCAAACCACATTATCACCACCCATTAGTATTCAACCCAAATACAAAAACCTAAACAGCACTTTAGACTCACAACATGACACACAACATACTGTAATATCTCCACCCTTAACTCAACCAACCACACAAACACAACTTCCTGAACAAACAAACGCAATAAATACAAGTAACGCAACACGCACTACAAAGACGCCCTCACCCAATAAAGTTACACGGCCTAGCACAGCTAAAAAACACAATACTCTTTCTTCTCAGAAACACACCACGTTATCACAACCCACTCGTACTCAACCCAAACGCAGCAACCTTAACAGCACTAGAGGCTCACAAAATACCGTAATGTCTCCACCAATAATCCAAGCAACAACACAAATACAACCTCAAGAACAAAGAATCACCATAAATACAAGTAACGCAACTTGCACTACAAAGACAGGTCCACCCAATAAAGTTACACGTCCTAGCACAGTTAAAAAACACAAAACTCCTTCTTCCCACAAACACACCACGTTATCACAACCCACTCATATTCAACCCAAACGCAAAGCCAAAGAAACACTTACACAATAAACTCCATTTAATAAAATTACAGGAATTATTATAATGATTTTTTGTTTGTTTTGTTTTCCTCTTTCCTGATAGTGTTGGCTATTGTGCCCATCAATAGGTATGTTGGTAAGTATGAATTACATACTATCCCTAGATTTAAATGTACGTGTGTGATTTTTTTTTTTTTTAGGACCCTACATAACCTCACCAGACACAGACACAGACACTAATCGTTACTTGATTTTAATCCGTGCGATTAGTTAACCAGGCTAGACCTGAGCTCTCACAAGAAACACCGACCATAATAATAATACCATTAAAGATCACCTCGAAGATCACTATCATTATAGTTTTTATGTTCGACTCGATCATAATACGCTGAGTTATGACACTGTTTAGCGTCCATAATCTGCTACTTTATTGGACTAGTCCATAATGAAAAAGTAATTTGGACTCCTGTCACTGTCAATTTCTTTGGAAAATGCGTTTTAAAATTACGATCTGTTTTAAAGAAGTACACGGAACAGAATGCTATAATTTTAAGAACACATATCTATGTTATACATTTCAATAATTATTATACTAAATTAATGTTAATAACACAGTTGTTATTGTTGGTAATGTTAATTACCGATGCACCTTTTTGATGCAATATTTCGGTGGTCTCTACGGCTTTTAAATTTATGAACAAAGAATTTGCCATAACGGTTTCCGTTCCCAAAATTTTGCTGGCAACACTAATTTTAGAATTGTCAGATCTCTGTCAGAATCTCCTTTTCTTTTGAGGTAAGGAATTAGGCAGGAAAATTTGCTTATATATCCACTCCCTCATCTAAATTAATTGTCGATCGTAACATCGAGGACTTACTCCATAAAGGAGAACTTTTATAGGAGACCTATTAAAGGACGCCAATATACAGTCTTCCGTGGTGCAATTGATTTCTTCCCCCAGTAGGGGGTATTCCCTGTATGCCGCCTCGTATACAGTTTTTGATTTGCTTGGTAAAAGCATCTCTCTGGCATTGCAGGCTAATTGTTGTATACTGTTTGACCCATCAATTTCTTCTGGACTCATCTTGGGATTCATAATTAGGTACAGAGAATTAGTTAATACCCAACAAAATTGACACTACACATCAACAGATTTTTTTGCAAACAACACGTATCTATGACAACACAAAAGGCACACTATGTTATTTCTGGTTATCAAATAGTGAAATCTATACCAAATTTCAGCAAATTTTCAATACATACATGAACTACATTTTCCGAGTCGAACATAAAGCTAAGTATGTTACTCGTACATAATCAGACTTTATTATCTCGTCTTTTTTATTGGCCTCGCGCGCAAGCGCGCTCTGCCAATAAATTCGACTCGTCCAATAAAGTCATAGATTATGTACTTGTAACATAAATAGCTATTAATGATACAAGTTCGTTTATGAACGTCATAATGAAACGCGTGTGCTTCGTGGTTTTACAAACACAAGTTGCTCCTTTAACTGTTTTCGGCACTATACCAATTGGAAATATCAACTTTTTCTTTATAGTTGAATAGTGAATACATCGCACACGAACCGAAATTAAGATAGGGAAGTCAAAGCGATAATATTCAATTAATTAATATGACAGGCAGATCCTCATTTGTTGTAGGTAGTTACTTTGGTTGCATATAATTAGGCGTCTTTCAGGAGGCTATTTATCATGTAAAAGTAGACATAGGAAATCCCTCTACTTCTACATGAATATCACTGTAGATAAACCATTGTAGAATATCACTTCTAATTAAAAATCAATAATGTCGGTAGACTACATACTCGTGTAAATTCGAGAACTGTGTTTAAAGGTCACAGGCACGCTTGACCGCTCGTTAAATTTTAACGTATAAACGGAGAAGGGTAGTAAAATCGCTCATTCCAAGCGTAGAAAATAAAAGTGATCTATTGTTCGATATACCAGAATTGTTAGCTGTATTCAATTGTTCGAAGAAACGAATGTTCAAAGTTTTACTCTGAAAAATGGAGTTCAGAATTCCGGATGATCTGGCAACTACACTACACAAGGAAGTGAGAATACGACGTAAACTTTAATTGAGCTTTAAAACTTTTGTAGCGCGGATGTGAAAAATTAGTTACAATTGCTCAAATCGCCTATTCGATTGAATCTTACCTCTAGGTGTTTCCAGAAGCTGAAGTCGACCTTAGTGTGTAAATGTGAATGACAAATCAATTCAAACTTTCTGAATTAAATTAATTTAACATTGACGTCAGTTCTGAAAAACACGCCTCTGCCAAAGACTATGAGATTAATCAATCTTTTCCCTTTAATTGGACTCTCAAGAATTCATTTATTAAGTTACTAACTAAACAGCTAACTTCTTTCTGAAAGCATTGAGAGAGACAGACAAACATTTCTTTCTGAAATGCTTCATAAACGTGCGTCGAAAGTGCCTTACGAGGACGTGAAAAAATCCAAAAGTGTTAACATTGAAGTGGTTTAAAAAGCGAATGGTTCCGTTCAGTACTCAGCGTTTCGTTTGGACGTTGTTTATGTGATATCTAAAGAGTTTACGATTATTCATAGTTTAATATGCATGGCCAACCATTGTCGAAACAATCGATAACATATATTTTAATTTATGGTTAACTTTAAACTCTATTCAAATTTTATATGCAAAGGATCATAAAACATTCTCAACGAGAGCATTTCTATAATACAATTAATCTTCAGTACCAGATCCTGCTCACCGGGCCAAGATGGTATCCATAATCAGATGCTACGCCATTGTAGCGCTGAAATGAAAGAAATCATTTTAAAATTCTTCAATGCGTGTTGGAGTAAATCTACTTACCCTCCAGAATGGAAACGAGCCATTGTCGTCTCTATACCTAAGCCAGGTAAAGACCCGTTGTTAGCACAACACTACCGTCCAATAAGTTTGACCTCGTGTCTGGGTAAATTATTGGAAAAAATGGTGAATAAGAGGTTGCAAACGTTCATGGAAAGCAACAACGTATACGTCTCATATCAAGCTGGATTTCGAAAGGGGCGATCAACGACTGACCATGTCGTCAGGTTAAGTGACCAAATTCTCAGGACGTTTGACAATAGGGAACACCTAATTGGAGTCTTTTTTGACATCAAAGGTGCATTTGATATGACATGGAGACACGGGATATTGAAAAACATGTTCAAGTGTAACCTACGTGGGCGTCTACCAAAATTTGTACAGTCATTCTTAGAAGACAGAACATTTGTCGTAAGAGTCGGTGACTCCTATTCAAAAGAGCACGTTTTGCAAAATGGAGTGCCACAAGGGTCAACATTAAGCTGTTCTCTGTTTGGCATTGCCATAAATGAAATAGCTCTAGACATTGATGAGGAAATAGATAAATGTCTATACGTCGATGACCTGATGATTTGCTATTCAGGAAAAACAGTCGGTGTCATAACCCGCAAACTACAAGGCGCAATAAACAAAATCTGGGAAAACGCCAACAATGTTGGGTTTGTACTGTCAGAAGAGAAGACAAAGGCCTTACACTTTTGTCGACTTCGCAAACCACACTATGACCCAGTCTTATTCATGAATGGCCGTGTAATAAGTGTGACCCAAGAGGTCAAGTTTCTGGGATTAACATTTGACAGAGAATTAAGATGGTCTAAGCATATACAGAACATTGTAACTGCAAGCAGAAAATCCCTGAATGTAATCAGAGTTTTAGCCCATCAAAAATGGGGAGCACACGCCAAAACACTACTTGACATCTACAAGACACTGATCTTATCTAAACTTGATTATGGGTGTTCTGTCTATTTTACATGTAACAATAAATCTTTAATTGGGAAACTTGGAAAAATTCAGAATATAAGGTACTCCCTTGGGGCATACCCTACAAGTCCAATCGCCTCACTTCATGTAGAAGCAAATATCCTTCCTCTAGCTCTTCGCCAAAAACAGATATTAGTAAACTACTATCTAAAGGTATTGCTAAATGACAATCACCCGAATAACCACCTACTTACAGAAGACACTACAAGTACGCGTTTGAATAGATGTAGAGCAATGGACATAAGAGCTACAGAGGAACTTAGATATTTACATCTAGAAGACACTAATTTTGAAAATATGTCCGTTAAAGCGAGAAGTGCACTTGTAAAAGCTCAAATATATGAGCGTTGGAATGAACAGTGGTCGGTGTCGAATGTTTTCTTAAAGAGAGTCAAACCCAATTTGGGATCACTCTTTCTTGTAGGTGCGAGTCGTTTTGCCTCGACAAAATCATATAGGCTTCGGATTGGACATACTGCCTTAACACATAGCTATACCTATTGGCCGGTGAAGGTCGACCTCAGTGCTTATATTGTGGAGTAGACCTAACACTGGATCATATGCTCTGTGATTGTCCGGAGCACCGAAATGCGCGCAACCTCCACCAAATCAGTGCTATATGGCAAGAAAATTTCAACAACATAGGCAAGTGTCTCAATGTACTGCGATTCATGCATACTATCAATGTGATACATTGTATATTGTAAAGAATGTTTGAGTGGAAAATGTCTGTGATATGTCCTATATATCAGTTAATGTACTGTGCATGTGATATTTATAAACTGTGATATATAAACCCTTAGTCAGAAAACAGGCAAATGGCCTTTGAAGCCGAAGCCTTAGGTGGGGTTTTAGTGGGTATGCCTGGGTAACGGGAGAGTCCCACACTACTCCGATCTTCCTCATTATGGAGTGTGCATAAGGTGCATTTCCCCACTACAAATAAAAAAAAAATTCTCATTTTGCGAATAATTATCCGCAATGAAAAGCTTCATACTTTCCGTTTGCTGGCGGCAAAAGTTCTGTGTTTTTTATTTATTTCATTTACTTGCTTTATAACAGGTATTAACCCCAATTAAAAAGCGACAAGAAAAAAGATGAGATAAAGGTAGTAATTTCATGAAACCACGCTAGCGAAAAGTACAATGAAAATTCTTAACATCCGGCCTGTCAGATGACGATAAGAAATTTGACTGCGTTGTCAAAACTAAAAAAAAATGTTGTAAATTAATAAAAACTGAAAAGATAAAGTTTTTTCAAGAACCTAACAAGAGGGCGTAGCAACGGATCCTTTTATAACTGAAATTATAATGCTCGCGCCTCTTCGTCGATAGGGACCTGGCAGATCTAATACGAGAAATAACTCGATTACCAATTTATTTGTTCAGGTGTGACTACTTCAACTCCACTTGGTTCAGTATAAATTCTGTTGCTTGTACCTAGTCGACAGAATAAATGTTATACGAATATAGAGAGATCTGCATGTGCTATGCTGCCAAACATTTTCTCTTTCTTCGGTCGTAGTCTTCTAGTTTCGTTTTTATTTTATATCTTCGCTGTCAATTAAAAAACTGTTCTTTTCAGAACAAAATTGAATTGTTCGTTACTCAGCGTCAAAATGACTAAACATTTGGTCAGCAAAGCTAAAGGATTAGTGACTTATTTAATCGATTGTTTTGAAGAGGAACATGAAAATGGCGGCCCCTTACTTTCATCTTAAGCTATTAGAGAAATGTGTACCTACCTATTTTCCTTCAGAATCAATTTTTTTTAATTTAACGTGTTGCAGAAGCCTTTCGACCATTAGGACAGAACAACGTATGTAGGTACCTATACCCGGGGTCACAAACGATGATTAAAGTTAGTCAATGATTAAAAATATTAGAATGTTAGCCACCTTTGATTATACGCTTAGATGTTTCGCATTCTAATTCTACGTTGAATACATCTATCCGTGATGTCATATACGTATGATTCGATCGTGGCAGGAAATGCAATGAAGGCAGTAAAGCATCGTTTCATGCAATATTAAAATATATCACGTTAAAATCGAAAACAAAGTAAACTCTCGAGACTTAATGGAGTTGACTCCTTTTAAACGAATACACATTTGCACAGGCTATTAGACATTCATAGGAAGACGACGAAGAAGGCGTGCGATGTATAAAATGCCTTAAAACTGACGCAGAAGGTTAGTTTTTATAACCCCTAAGTGCATTACTTCGTGTAGGATGTGAAAATAGTTTTTTATTATACTTCATTGAAATCACCTTATTTACACCTGTATTAGAAATAATGGTATCTGGCCTTTTCCAGGCTAGCGCACGGAAAAACTTTTCCCGGTCCCTTTGATTCTTTCCGTGCGCTGAATATAAATACCCAAAATATTGCTTTAAAATACAAATTTACAGGGAAGGAAACTAATTTTCAGAAACTCTGTATGCGTTGTAATGTTTCATATGTAAGTATTTTGTGTTTTAATTCGTAGATGTTTGAATATTTAGATAAACTTCTTTGAGAATTTGTGACATTTTTTGACGTTTCGTCAACCTTATCTGAAATAAACTAATTAAACAAATCGCCTTTGAAATGATTTGAGAGTAACCATGAAAACGCATTTTCTATAACTGTTACAAAATAAAAATGTTAGCGAGTTTGTTGTTTTTTATGTTATCGATTTAAAAGAAGTATAATAAAAAATATCGTTCATTACACGTCCAGAAATGCTTTTTCCGTGCTTGCATGGCTTCCCGTGTTCGGCGGGAATTTGCCACGCGCGCACGGAAAAAGCCTGCTTTCCGTACTCCTAATGAAATATACTATTATTTTATAGCAGATATTAAATCGACATTTTAATAGGTTTGAATGAAGTACTGAGTAGGCTCTTTAACAGGTAGATAAAGTGATAACTTTAAAACGGCAATAGTAGATAAAGAGAAACAAGTAGTTGTGCATTCTAGTGACATCAGCCATTCTTATTAAAAATGAGACACGGAGCAAATATAGTTATTCATATAACAAGAGCGCGTAGTTCAATTTCGCGCATTGAGACTGAAGGTATTTTGACGAGTCAAAGCAGAGTCAATATATCAGTCAAATGCGCGAAATAAGTTCGCGCTAGGGTT
Organism: Photinus pyralis; assembly: GCF_008802855.1. Taxonomy (NCBI): domain Eukaryota; kingdom Metazoa; phylum Arthropoda; class Insecta; order Coleoptera; family Lampyridae; genus Photinus; species Photinus pyralis. The sequence goes on along the minus strand of NW_022171523.1, from coordinate 3,791 downwards.
ATATACAATATTTCTACAACTGAACCGATTGTTAATTAAATTTGCTGTTCAGGTTCAACTTTGCCACGTGCGCGACACATTGTTGACAATTTCGCGCACGTTGTCAAACGCAATCTTACTTACTATTAATTAACCGTTTAAAAATCTAGTACTTCCTGTATCGAAATTCTCACAGGGGCTACAGATGCCCCAACTCCCAAGATTTGCATTTCATTTTTAATCGTGTCTGGGCAAACATAAATACAGGCATCAACATTTGATTAGATTTTACTTTAGGTCGTTAGCTGATCTCATCTCGCTTACTTGAAGTAAATACCAATAAGAAAATTTGACTCATTTTTTGCGCTCACGTGCAATTTGTAATTGGGTCAACTCAAAATCGATATTCATGGAGCTATTTCATTGACCTTAACATTTTATTGGTCTTAAAATTGTCCCGCGCAATCTTGAAATGTGCGAGTTACGTATCCACCAATTTTGTTAAAGCAAAACAATTTTATAACAATAGAAACCAATTCATGTTTTTACAAGAAAAAAATGGATAATTGGTAAAGTACAGATGATAAATGGTATTATTGAATTGCTTAAGTAAATTTCTATTCGGGCAAATTATAAAACCAATGCAAAAGACCGTCTGTTGATTTCATTAGAATACTTAAAAACTGCCGACTGATTTCATTTTCTATACTTGCACCCTTTTTATTAAAATTCATTGGAATTATAATTGTCTTGCCTTCCAAATCATATTTGAATTTCAAATATTGAGCGAGACTTCCAGTATTCGAGGGCTATTGAAAATGTACTACGTAAGAACAACAGGTAGTGAGGTATACTTGTAGATAATCTCAATGACTCTTTTTTATAAAATTGTGAGGCGATTTCACTATACAAAAATTTCTCAGAAATACAAAACACATTAAAAGAGTTTACCCAAAATCGTCCTGAAACCTTTATTTTCATGCCTACTTTCTGTCAGAAAATTTTGGTGTCCATGTGACAGAGGCAGAACAGACGACAGTTTCGTGGCGCTAGTCACTTTACTGGCCGCACCTGTCACTTTACCGGCCGCATCTGTGACATTGCGAAATGTCTATAATGACTATAACTGCCATCACTGACAGATTGTCATTAATCAAAAGTTCTATATAACTAAAAATTGCAATGTTATATTACATTACAGGATTTCGGGTAAAATTTAATACAAAACTCGTCAGTAAAATGACATTATTTAACTCGGAAATTAAAGTACTCGTACTTCAATATTTCCTCGCCAGCAATTTGACATTTTCTTGACTTTTATGTAAATAACTTTTTTTTTTATTGTTTGTGTTTATTTCAAAACAATACTACCTTACGAAAATAATCATAAATAATTTTGTCTTTTTGATTGAGAAACGTTATGAAACATATTGAACTTACACTTGATTAGTTTTAGGTGAATGATCATTTTCAAAATGATAACACAGCGAAAATGATATTGTTCAATATCTCACCGTCATTACAGTCGAAACAAATCAATCGATTAGGTAAGACACATTTTATAATTTTTGGATGGTAGAACACAAGTACGTAACAAGGTTTCTTTATTATAACTTATGAACGAACAAATTATACTTACCTTACTGCCTTTTTACGTTTTCTTTCTATTCCTAGAGTGCGTGCTTTTAAAGGCGGATTTATAGTTCCGTAGAACTTAAAAACGAAACCATAAAATGTTACGTTAGCGAAAATAATACGATTTATAGTTACCGTAGTGGCAAGGGATGAGCTTGCGCATTAGCGCGTAACGAATTCTGCCATTGTATGTCATCTGTCAGAGAGTAACGTGCATTTCAAAATTCAAATTATCTATCTTTTAATTTTGTTTGAAATGGACGACCTACTTCTTTTCGCTTCAACAATTCTTTGGTATTATGCCCTAAAAAAAGAGGGATGCAGGAGGTTCAAAACAAAACCTATTGTATAAATCGCAACAGGCAAATTCATGGGTTCTATAAAACTTATTTTGTAAAAATGAAAGTTGAGGACCTGAGGTTCCCAATGAATTCGCAATTGTACGCCAAGCGTTACCTTTTTTGGAGGGATCTTTGTAATCGTCTTTTAATTTGTCGTATAAACATGAATAGGGTTGAATCATATTAATTAATAACTGTTCAATTATGATAATTGAAAACGCGTGCAACTTGCAATATAAATATTGAACAAAATGTCAATAATTATTGTAAATAAATGAAACGAAGGACAAGCTAAACTCAGCTATCCGAGTAGGTACTACCATTGAATAAAAACACTATTTATTCAATGGTACTACTGAAGACAAACGCGTTAGCACGATATACCGTAAGAAATAAGATTTGGATATTTCCTACGTGCCGTAACCGTTCTAACCTAGGAGTAATTTTTTACTGGTAGGTTCTAACGCAACGTTAAAGCGAATTATAAATGTTCACACGCAAAAAGTAGGGTTTAATTCCAAACGGTACCGCGTTGCGGGTACCTACGGAACTATAAATTCTGTTTAAGATACCTACTTGGATGAAAAAATATGAAGTTAAGATATAACAACCACAGCCGTCTCTAATTACAAGCCATGCTGAGAAATTTGGCATCGTTGTCCGAAAGTCAATCGGAGGGCCGATGAAAGTTGCTATTGAAAAATTGCATTTTTCCTCTCTTCTGTGTTTCGCCTTGGTGGTTTTAGTACCGAAGAAAGATACTTAGGCAGCTTATAATTGTACATATATTTTATTTATTTACAAAAATGAATAATAACATTTTTATGTGACTTTAAAATTCGGAACGCTGTAAATTAGTAACTGCATCATAATGTGATTTCCATCGAGTTCTCCGAAATTGGTGAAGTTCTGTCGAAAGAGGTCGAGGTGAAGCACACGCTTGGGCACTTAATTTCAGCAAAAGGGCAGTAAAGTCGCTGTGCATCAGCGGGGTTTTATCAACGACTTCCAGGTACGATTCGGAATGGCCGACTATAAACTGGTCGCTACTCCCGTGGGTGTAGGTACGAAGCTTTTGAAGAGGGGAGCCCCGTAGACTTCAAATTCCCGTACCGTGAACTCCTGGGAATCAGTCAGAAGGTTCTTTCAGAAAATCGACTTGACAGCTCCGTGCTAGAATACCTACCACTTGGGGTTTTTTTTCGGTGAAACCGGGCGACCAAGTAGTGTGTAGGTCATATTTGAGCTTGTACATGTACTTGAATAAATACAAGTGCTTGTAAAGTGTCTATAGGTATAGTAATGAGTAACCTGCTTTAGAGGTTATGACAACAAATCGATATATTTCGTTTAGCAACTTACCTGAATAATAATTTCTGTTGATTCAATACGGAGTAACTCAAATCGTCGCAATTTCACTGTGTTAAAACAGGTAAATAGGATTATTACACCCAAAATACACCTGAAATCTGTCAAGTTGAATTCGGAAATCGGCCCTACCTGCAGTGTTGCCATAATTGTCAGCACGGCTTGTAAATATAGATGGTTGTGTAAACAGGTAAATAGGATTATTACACCCAAAATACACCTGAAATCTGTCAAGTTGAATTCGGAAATCGGCCCTACCTGCAGTGTTGCCATAATTGTCAGCACGGCTTGTAAATATAGATGGTTGTGTAACAACACCATTGAAATAAAAGAATAAGGAAGGAGCTTATGTATTATCAGCTAGGATCCTATTAGGCTTCTCAATATGGCGGACGTTCATACGCGCAGTGGCGTACATACATTTAATATATTTAATTTTTTGGCGAGTTGTACTGAAATTGCATACAT